>NC_134363.1:138450979-138609898 GCF_048569485.1 Anomaloglossus baeobatrachus | reverse complement strand
GCCCCGCGCTCGGCCACCCTCCCCAGACAGCCCCGCGCTCGGCCACCCTCCCCAGACAGCCCCGCGCTCGGCCACCCTCCCCAGACAGCCCCGCGCTCGGCCACCCTCCCCAGACAGCCCCGCGCTCGGCCACCCTCCCCAGACAGCCCCGCGCTCGGCCACCCTCCCCAGACAGCCCCGCGCTCGGCCACCCTCCCCAGACAGCCCCGCGCTCGGCCACCCTCCCCAGACAGCCCCGCGCTCGGCCACCCTCCGCAGACAGTACCCGCGCTCGGCCATCCTCCTCAGACAGTACCCTCGCTCGGCTATCTTCCTCAGACAGCCCCGCGCTCGACTATCATCCTCCGACAACCCCGCAGACGCCTATCATCCTCCGACAACCCCGCAGACGCCTATCATCCTCCGACAACCCCGCAGACGCCTATCATCCTCCGACAACCCCGCAGACGCCCATCATCCTCCGACAACCCCGCAGACGCCCATCATCCTCCGACAACCCCGCAGACGCCCATCATCCTCCGACAACCCCGCAGACGCCCATCATCCTCCGACAACCCCGCAGACGCCTATCATCCTCCGACAACCCCGCAGACGCCTATCATCCTCCGACAACCCCGCAGACGCCTATCATCCTCCGACAACCCCGCAGACGCCTATCATCCTCCGACAACCCCGCAGACGCCTATCATCCTCCGACAACCCCGCAGACGCCTATCATCCTCCGACAACCCCGCAGACGCCTATCATCCTCCGACAACCCCGCAGACGCCTATCATCCTCCGACAACCCCGCAGACGCCTATCATCCTCCGACAACCCCGCAGACGCCTATCATCCTCCGACAACCCCGCAGACGCCTATCATCCTCCGACAACCCCGCAGACGCCTATCATCCTCCGACAACCTGACCCATGGCAATCATTCTCGACAACCCCACAGCCTCCGCTGTCTCCTGACGCCCCTTAGTTTGGCCGCCCATACTTGAGGACAGCTCTGCAGCGCCCCCTCTTGTACAGGGCACTACAGTCCCCATCCTGCTGCCCCTTTATTATAAGCGCCTTCTGCCCCCCACTTTGTACACATTACTGCCCGCATTACCCTTGCTTGCCCTCAGCAGCCCCGGGCACCGCCGTGCACATGACTGTGTCTTCCCCCCGCCCGTACAGCGCCCCCATTCTTCCACACTGCCCCTGCTTCACCTTTCTCTTCTTCATGGAGAAATCCCGGCTCGTTCCGCCGCCAAAACTCTCCTACTAGTAAAACTTTCCAGACTCCGCGACGGCCCCGCCCAGCAACTCACACACGGAGAACCGGCCTGCGTCTGACGTCATGGGGGAAGCACATAGTAACGTGGCCATCTTAACTGAGGGCAAAACAACAGCGACGGCCAAGCAAAAGTGATCGCACGCAACGTGACGTGAAGCCGATGGAAGCCATGACTGAAGCTGGCAAGCGCTCATTAACTAGTTCAACACTGGGTTCCTGTTTCGTTTGCAAGAGAAAAAAAAAGAGTCATAACTGTAATAAAACCTTTTAGCTCTGTTTTATTATTAATGCATCTTTATTTTCTAAAAAATAAAGTACCTCATAACAAGACAAGTGTTAGATGTTCTAAAAAATAGCAAAAAAAATAAAAATGCCAGAATGTGGCCCCTTGGGCTCACCTTTTTTTTTTTTTTATCAATTTTTATTTCTTATCTTTAAAGACCTTGCATTTTCTTTACAGTTGATAGGCCATATACACACGTTGAGTATTTGGTGAGTTTTTTACCTCAGTATTTGTAGCAAAATCCAGTAGTGGGTGATAAATACAGAAGTGGTTCCCGTGTTTCTATTATACTTTCCCTCTGATTGTTCCACTCCTGGTTTTGGCTACAAATACTGAGGTAAAAAACTCACCAAACACTGGACATGTGCAAGTGGCACCAAGGCTACGTGCGAAAGTTGCAGATTTGGTGCAGAAATTTACTGCATGAAATCTGCACCTTCTGGCAGAAAAACGCATGTGTTTTTTGTGCCATGCGTTTTTTTAATTAAATTAATGGGCTAAAAAACACAGGAAAAAAAATGCACCAACAATTGACATGCTGCAGATTAATTTCTGCACCAAATCTGCAAGTAAAAAATAAGCAACATGTGCACAACACATCACAATTCTCATGGACTTTGCTGGCATAAGGATAGACATGCAGATTTGGGCCACAATATGCTTAAAAAAAGGCACTCGGCCAATGAGTTCAAGTTCCAGCACTGTTTTAGGCCACGTGAACACGTTGAGTATTTGGTGAGGGTTTTTTTTACCTCAGTATTTGTAGCTACAACCAGGAGTGGAATAAACAAAGGAAAAGTGTAATAGAAACACGGCACCACTTCTGTATTATTCACCGACTATTGGTTTGAGCTACATATACTGAGGCAAAAACTCACCAAATACTCAACGTGTGCACGTGGCCTAAATGTTTAGGAGAACCGGGTCCTGCTAAGGCCTTGTGCACACGTTGAGTATTTGGTGGGTCTTTTAACTCAGTATTTTTAGCCAAAACCAGGAGTGGAACAATCAGAGGAAACGTATAATAGAAAGACAAGCACCACTTCTGTATTTTTTGCCCACTCCTGGTTTTGGCTTACAAATACTGAGGTAAAAAAACCTCACCAAATATTCAACGTGTACACGTGGCCTCAATACTGAGGTAAAAAACTCACCACATACTCAAGTGTGCACATGGCTGAAGAGTTGTTCCTGGCATGTTTTTTTGCCATACGAGCTTTAGTTTTTATCGATACCATACAACTTTCTGATCTCTTTTTATTCCTTTTTTAGGGGTGTGGGAGTGGGGTTGAAGTGACAAATACCACGATTCTGCCATTTAGATTTTTCTTTTTTGGGGTTCATTGTACGAGATGAATATTATGAATGCTTCATTCAGACAGTTACACGGCGATGCCCAATATATTGCATTTTTGAGTTCTTATTTACTTTTCCTGAAATGGTGGGCGATAATGTTTACATATTTTTGTATACTTTTATTTCTTTTTACACTTTCTTAGGGGTACTTCTCACATAGCGAGACGGTTTTTGTGACGCACCAGTGACCTCATAAGCGATCTCGCTGTGTGTGACACTGAGCAGTGATCTGGCCCCTGCTGTGAGATCGCTGCTCGTTACACACTGCTCTGGTTCATTTTTTGCTCGTTGCTCTCCCGCTGTGAAGCACACATCGCTGTGTTTGACAGCGAGAGAGCAACGATCTGAATGTGCAGGGAGCCGGCTTCTGACAGCTGCAGACGCTGGTAACCAAGGTAACACATCAGGTAACTAAGCAAAACGCTTTGCTTGGTTACCCGATATTTACCTTGGTTACTAGCGTACGCCGCTCTCACGCTGCTAGTGCCGGCTCCCTGCTCCCTGCACATGTAGCCAGAGTACACATCGGGTAAATAAGCAAAGATATTTACCTTAGTTACCAAGCGCAGCATCGCTTCCACGCGTCGCTGGTGGCTGGGGGCTGGTCACTGGTCGCTGGTGAGATCTGCCTGATTTACAGCTCACCAATTCATCGGAATCACTGGTACATCGTTTAGTGAGATGGTACCCTTATGAGTAGGGTGAGTGGAGGAGTGGGTCTAGGAAATTCTACGGAACACAAATGCGTTTCGTGATCACCGCACACAGCCATTTCATAGACACATTAGTGGAGATGATAAAACAACACTAAATGTTATACTGTCCTTCCATCTGACCAGACTGTTCATTTTCAAACAAGAAATATATTCTTTACTTTCCTTGGCTCTAAAAAGGGACATCATTGCCAAAAGGAGCACAATTTTCTATGTACTCACCATCCAGTTGTCCCCACATTATATATGTTCCCCAATGTCACAGTCGTTTCCCTGTTTATGGAGACTAGTGACAATTTTAGAACTGGAGCCTCTCATCTCCATTTGGGACTCTACATTTAAATGTTGTTTTCTTTTTCTGGGTTCTGAAACAGATAGTGTCAGTTTTGCTACTAGCAGTTTTCCAGCAGTGCAGCTCAGCTTATGTTTAAGTAGCAGGGTTTCCCAGCAATCTTTGCTGATTATATAAAACCATTTGTATTGTGGCTGCCTTGGTGGAAGTAACTGCTGTCAATTTGTCCTTATATCATATCGCCTCCATTTTGGTTGTTTATCTCCTGTTTGCCTCCCCTACCCCCTTGTCTTATTAGTGCAGCGGTGGGTTTAGTGAACCTCACTGGCCTCTCACTAGTCAGGACAATTATAGGGTCTCCAAGGGTCTCAGGGTGCTGCTCGGCGACAGTTGTGGAGATGGTATAGGGCCTGGCTAGGAGAGTAGGGACAACTACAGGTGAGGATAGGAGGTGTAATTGTATTCCCGGTGTCACCCCACCTTGTTGTAGTGTTGTATTTGTGTGTTTTTCGTTGTGTGTCAGACATCAGTTGGTCTGAATGCACTCGCCACACTTGTAGCGTGACACCCAAGCTGCACAAATCCCTACAGGAGCCACCCGGGAGGCCAATTGTGAATGGCATTGGGGGTCTATTTGAATGTCCCTGTATGTATAATTTTATGCAATCCCTGGTATTTATACTGAATTCTTTTATGAGCGACTCTTCTTACCTGATTCAACAGTTACATCTCATCAACCCATCACCATTGCCCCAGGTACCATTTTAGTAACCCTAGACGTGGAATCTTTGCATACCAACATCAATCACGATCTAGATTTCAGGTCTGTTGCATATTTCTTGGAAGAGTATAGTACAAGTGACAGAACTCATTATTCCTTCTTATTAGATCTCTTACATCTAGTATTGGACAAAAATTATTTTGCATGTGATCGAGTGTTCTACAGGCAGGAACTGCAATGGGAGCCCACTGTGCCCCATCTTATGCCAACCTCTTGTTTGGTTGGTAGGCTGGAACGTGTTCATTTATTGCAAAAATGCAAAAATGTCCCATTGGTTCAGATTCATTGACGACATTTTGTTTTTCTGGACTGGTACTCATGGTACTTATTTTATTTCTGACTTGAATGACAATCCTTGGAATTTTTCAGTTCTATTGATTCTATTAATAGACGGTTTTCTACAATATCGTTAGTATGATCCTTTTGCTTATGGTATAGTGATGCCATGTCCGAGGTATACCTGTATGTGATGTGGACAATGTGTTAAATATCAGACTCACTATGGAGATCTTATGGGAACACAGCCAGCTGGCCCCTCATTCATATGCTAAAGATATCAGGGCATATAGCCGCGACTTAGTGCTTCTTCCCTCACATGCGGCTATATTGTATGACGGTCACATATACCTATGAGCATTTTGTTTCCTTTGCACGCTGCACTATAATTGGCTCTGTGGGTGTTGTATATGTGGCGCCCCTGACCTGGTCAGGTACCACTGGGTACTGCACCCATGCTGGGGGCAGTACAACACAGGTAATCCAGAAGGCTTACCGAGGTGTGGTTACACAGGTGCATAGTAATCAGGTCTCCCACATGGACCTTTGAATGGACCCCTGGGGAATCCAGGAGGGGGCGTGGCCTCCATCTCCACTCAAGGGGTGTGGTAGAGACTCTGGTTGCTAGGTGGAGTAGGCAGGCACAGAGGCGAGGAAGTAGTGAACCAGTCAGTTAGTGCAGCTCAGGGAGAGCAGTCGCAAGAAGCAGACCCTGCAGGCTGTCATGATCCTGACAACGCATGTGCAGTGGCTACTGACAGGGGAGAACGGTCACCTGGTAGTGCCACCTGAAAACCACCCAAGGCTGGAGGCAAAGCGGTGGCTGAGTACGGGGACTGCCAGGGAGGTACCAGGCCTGTACGGGTTACAGGTTCCCAGAGCAGGGGCCCATTCAGTTGGCCTGCTCAACCTGCTGGTGGGGGCACTTCAGACCCTCACCATAACACCACAGAGTCCGCAGCCACGTAGCGAAGAGAGGGCCCATAGCTCACAAGAGGCAAGCAGCCGGAGTGACTTGGTCCAGGCTACAAGCAGACGGGCCGAAGAAGGGGAGAACAGGCAGCAGCAACTTCCCTGGGTGATCCCAGCAGGACTTCAATTCGGGGTCACCACAAAAACACAAGGGCTAGGAAGGCGAGTCGGTAGCCACCCTCACAAGTCAGCCTGAAGGAGCCTGGTTCCCTATTTGGTGCATCACAGCTATGCCGGGGTTACTCATCCTGCCACCTGACGTGAGTAAAAACCCTGAAAAACACTCGGGTTCTGCATGTGAGTCATTCGCGACCTGTGGTTCCACACACCCACTTCGGGCCCTGGGGCCAGCCTCACTCTCGGGAGGCCACTACATCTAGCTGCATCCAACATCAGCCCCAGGCATCCCCTAATCTGCAGTGGCGGTCACCCTGACCGCAATACCGAGAGTGGCGTCATGAATCCTAAGAAGACAACCTACCTGTGACCAGACTGTCCCTACACGTGGAGTCCCTGAAGGTAATGCATCGCTATACCTGGCCTTCACATATATATTTGGCAATCCATAATACACAGATCCAGTTTTTAGTGGATGCGGTTTTAAGGATTAAACTTTCTGTAGCTTGAGTGCAATTTTCAATTGCTATATACACATTATATCCTGTCTATAAATGAATGGATACGGATAATTGACCTTATTAACATCATATGTAATATTCTATATATATAAACAAATACCAACTGTATAATTACAACGTATCATTAATTGGTGGTTTATTAATTAAGATTATATATATCATCAGATTTTGCATTTTGGTTCATGTCCATGGTGGCTACCTGTTTTCCAGTTTTTTGGATGTTTTATATTTTTTCACAATAAATTCGTATTTGATTAAACTCTATGGTGCAATCGCATTTATTGTTCCTAGGATGGGATTCCTATGGGCATTTGTTGGGCTAGGAACAGCAATGGGAACCCGTTGTGCCCCATCTTATGCCAACCTCTTGTTTGGTTGGTGGGCTGGGACGTGTTCATTTATTGAAAAACTTTCACGCAAACATGTCCCATGGGTTCAGATTCATTGACGACATTTTATTTTTCTGGACTGGTACTAATGAGGAATGTCATTATTTTATTTCTGAATTGAATGACAATCCTTGGAATATTTTTTTTTCCACCTCCAAAATTTTTACTTCCTTTGTAGATGTTTTGGATCTTAAAATTGATGTTGAGGGACAACATATTGGAACTACATTATTATGAAAACCAACAGCTACCAACAATTTACTGCAAAATCCAAGCTTTTGGTTATTTCACCTATGGATTAGAATCCTCAAGGTACAATTTCCAAAACTCAGGAGGAATTACAGTGGAATGGAAGATATTAAGACTGAAGCAAAAGATCTCACCAACAGGTTTGTGGCAAGGGGATACCCACGTAAAATCATATCTAGGACTTTCCAGCAATCTAACCATTGTGATCTACACTCTATTCTGCACATAAGAAATTCAATTGGTTCAATTAATCTCATCTCAACCTTTAACAATCGATGGCAGGAGATAGATCAAATTTCAAATAAAAACTAGGATATTCTCCTCAGTGAACCTAAATTCAATCAGTTTATTTCTACACACCCTAGGATGATAGCCGGACATGCAAGGATCCTGAAGGATCATCTAAAAGACCTACACAATGGCTAAACAGAAGTGTTGGACTGATAGGTTCTTATACCTGTGGTGTTCATTCTTAGTTGCTCAAAGAGTATTTTGCTTTCCACTCCTACATTTTTCCTCTCAGACCCATATAATTGCCGATCTCGAAATCTGGTCTTTCCAATTATATGCGGATTCCCCAAGATCTATATTGGCCAAACCACACAGGAGTTACGTGGCAGGATATAAGAACATCTATCAAATTTAGGCTACTTTCACACATCCGGTTTGAGCCGTGCGGCTCAATCCGGCTGTGAAACCTATCCAACGGATGCGGCGAAAACACCGCATCCTTTGCATAAGTTTTTACAAGCGGCCGGTCCGGTTTCTTCCGGTTGCGGCACGCTACTGAGCATGCGCAGTGGAAGAAACTGCATGTGGCGGCCGGATGCGTTTTTTTCCGCATCGCGCCGCATCCGGCGTCCATAGGCATGCATTGAAAATGCGCCGCAGCGGCCGGATGCGGCGCAATGCGTTTTTTTTTGCCGGAGCAAAAAACGTTGCAGGCAACGTTCCATCCGGCCGCGGCATCGGCTAAATCTGCCGCATGCGGCAAAAACCGGACCAAACGCAAGCCCATGCAGCACAATACGGCACTAATGTAAGTCTATGCAAAAAAACCCGCAACCGGCGGGAAAAAAACCGGTTGCTGTTTTTCTGCAGAGCGCCGTATTGTGCCGCAGAGCAAAAACCGGATGTGTGAAAGTAGCCTTAGTGACAGCTAAGAAGGATCAGGCTAAAGGCAAAACACTCACCTCTGTTGCCTCCCATTTTTTTGGAACATCATGGAGAGAAAGACAACTCATTGGGTTTGGATTTGGTTCAGCCCAATATCAGGGGGAGCAATACTGTTTGGGAATTATTGCATCACAACTCCAAATGAATTTATAATTGGCGAAGTTGGGTTCCACATGTTTTAAACATGGAGCTCCTATATACAGGCTTTTACAAGCAGATCTAGGATTCTCTTTCTCACATCTTTCAAGATGCCTAGTCCATTATTTATCATGGGCTATCTTTCAATACATTTTTGTGTAACTACATTTTTTTAGCATTACTCCCATGTTTACTTACGTCTGAAGTGTTGCTGCACACTCTCATACAAAATATGATAAAGTGTACATGCGTAATTGGAGATCAAGCATTCTCGAGTATCTGTACAATGCATGCGCAGTGACATCTTCTGAATGCCGATTGGATCAATGTATCCCCTTTTTTACTTCCGGTGCTTACCTGCACACCTATGCTTTTGAATGATGATAACTTTACCAAAATCAATATGTCGGTTCTCCCCACACGGCCGCAAAACAGCAAACAATAATTTGCTGCAGTTTGGTTTGTATATAAGACACTGAACCTAGGTCCTGATGAAGCCAAACATGTAGTGGTAACATGAGTTGTGGTGTGCATCTTTCTGCCTGATTGCATTTCTTCTTCCTCTGCGAGGGATCCCATTTTATTTCAACATGTGTTCCAATCATCATTCAGCTATGCTGGTAGTATGGTCTTGACTATTGGGTTTATTGCTGTTCGACAATAGTGTATTTATTCTTAGACCATCTAGAGAAACATTTTGTTTATTATCATTTTGTATTTATAACGCACATGCCGGTGTCCCCACGCTGTCCTGCCCTCCTTCCCTGGTGGGAACGTGAGCACTTTCACCTTCCCACCTGCCCAGCGGTGACTGTTCCATCCCTGGTCCCTGCTTATGTCTCCCAGGGCCTGCACACGCCATGCAGGCCTCCCGGGAGTGCCTGTAGGGTGCACACATGGACATGCCCCTCATCTAAAAGGGCCAGTATGCCCTGACTTGAAAGTGACTCTCAGCCTGGCTAATAAGGCAGCAGATATTTAAGGCACCTTCCCCTTTATGGAGATACCTGGTCAACAAGTTCTATATGTTGCTAATTCTCAGGTCCCTTTATGCTGCCATTGCTGTTACTGTGCTGTGTGCTGTTGCTAATTTCTATCTGTGTTTCAGTGCATGACAAGTCCACTGCTACAACTCTCCACGCTGGCTACTTCCACGATATCCGCTTTTGCTGCTGCAACTCTCCACGCTGGCTACTTCTACGTTATCCGCTGCTGCTTGAACTATCAACGCCGACCGCTTGTGCATATCCGCTGCTGCAAGTATCATCACCAACAGCTCATACGATATCTGCTGCAGCTGCTTCTACAACCAGAGACTATTTGTGTCCGTGGCGCTAGCTGCCGAGGTACCGTTGATCCCCTGGGGCTGCCCTCTTTCAACTACCTACCACTATGTGTGTCTATCGCCACCTCCTGTGGCTTTATTGAAGTCTCGGTAGCCATTCTAATTTGCTCCTCCAGGCTAGTTATTGATACCTTTGGTCCAGTGGATCTATTAACCCCTTGTCTGCCCTGCAAGCATGATAGTATATCTATCGTGTTTATTAGTAATCCCTTAGGATCTGATGGAGATTTAATCGTATTCATGCACTGTAACTAGGGCTTATTTTTTGGAGTAGGGCTTATACTCCAAGCATACTTCAAAAATCCCGTAAGATCATGCTAGGGCTTATTTTCTAGGTAGGTCTTATTTTCGGAGAAACAGGGTATGCAGCAGAACAGTTGAGCAGAATTCATGTACAAAATGGATCCGTAACATTATTGATACAAGCAGAAGCAGAGGGACCCATAGGACACATCTGGGTCTGGTTATTTGTCACTTTTTAGAACATAAGAAACAATTCTGCATGATGCGTTTTTTCCATCTGTTATAAATTATGATAAACAGAACGGAACTCAAACGCGTCATATCATCAAGGTCCCTCTGCTTCCATTTGCATGAGTTATGCAACAGATCCGTTGACTTTTGGATTATGTTTGTTCCTTCACATGGAATGTAGAAACGGTGATGTGAAGGTAGTCTAACCCAATGAAGCTCCGTGAAGTATTCAACTGGGAGGGTTAAAGAGAACTCAGCTGTCATTCATAGCCAGTGTCCGGCTGTTGTTTTACTGCTGTTTGTGTAGTTAGCTAGCTCTCATAATCCACCCTAAGGTATGTGCACACGTGGAGTATTTGTAAACCAGTATGCGGAATGCAGCAGCACAGAAAACTAGAACCACTAGTCAAAATGCAATTGAAGTAAGTGGGAATTCACAATTTAGATTACAGACTTTAGCTACATAATTTACCAAACAATATTTAGAAAGAATGCACTGCCTGTTGTTTGTCAAAGTCCTACTGTTAGGGGTACTTTGCACGCTGCGACATCGCAAGCCGATGCTGCGATGCCGAGCGCGATAGTCTCCGCCCCCGTCGCAGCTGCGATATCATTGTGATAGCTGCCGTAGCGAATATTATCGCTATGGCAGCTTCACATGCACTCACCTGCCCTGCGACGTCGCTCTGGCCGGTGAACCGCCTCCTTATTAAGGGGGCAGGTCGTGTGGCGTCACTGCGACGTCACACGGCAGGCGGCCGATAGGAGCGGAGGGGCGGAGATGAGCGGGACGTAAACATCCCGCCCACCTCCTTCCTTCCGCATAGCCGACGGGAGCCGCAGTGACGCCGGTAGGAGATGTTCCTCGCTCCTGCGACTTCACACACAGCGATGTGTGCTGCCGCAGGAACGAGGAACAAAATCGGACCGTCGCGTCAGCGTAATTATGGAATTCGCCGACGCTACACCGATGATACGATTACGATGATTTTGCGCTCGTTAATTGTATCATCTAGGATTTACACACTACGATGTCGAGAGCGACGCAGGAAGTGCGTCACTTTCAACATGACCCCAGCGAAATCGCACCTGCGATGTCGTAGTGTGCAAACTACCCCTTACTGTAAGGGCCTTTACTCAACCTCTCCGACTATCCTTAGTGGCTGCCATAACAGGCCATGAAGAGAATCAGCTTTGTTTCCCTGTTAGGCACCAAGTCTTGCACTGTAGCTTGCTGGCAACTCCTTGCTCTCACAAGCTATTCTGGCTGCCTCGGTCTCCAAAATTGCAGCTAAAATCCCTTCTGTTGTCTGGGTCTCCTGGCCTTCAGCTCAACTGATCAAGCATTCTTTTAAGTAGACTTTCCGGCCTTCAGCTCACCCTATCAATCCCCCCTTTAATTAGGGGTACTTCTCACATAGTGAGATCGCTAGCGAGATCGCTGCTGAGTCACGTTTTTTGTGACGCAGCAGTGACCTCATTAGCGATCTCGCTGTGTGTGACACTGAGCAGCGATCTGCTCATTACACACAGTGCTGGTTCATTTTTTGGATGCTGCTCTCCCGCTGTGAAGCACACATCGCTGTGTTTGACAGCGAGAGAGCAACGATCTGAATGTGCAGGGAGCCGGCTTCTGGCAGCCTGCGGTAAGCTGTAACCAAGGTAAATATCGGGTAACCAAGCGAAGCCCTTTGCTTGGTTACCCAATGTTTACCTTGGTTACTAGCGTCCGCCGCTCTCACGCTGCCAGTGCCATCTCCCTGCTCCCTGCACACGTAGCTGGAGTACACATCGGTTAAATAAGCAAAGCGGTTTACTTATTAACCCGATGTGTACTCTGGCTAGGAGTGCAGGGAGCCAGCTCTAAGCGGTGTGCACTGGTAACCAAGGTAAATATCGGGTAACCAAGCGCTTGGTTACCTGATATTTACCTTAGTTACCAAGCGCAGCATCGCTTCCACACGTCGCTGCTGGCTGGGGGCTGGTCACTGGTCGCTGGTGAGATCTGCCTGATTGACAGCTCACCAGCGACCATGTAGCGACGCACCAGCGATCCTGACCAGGTCAGATCGCTGGTGGGATCGCTGGAGTGTCGCTAAAGTGTGACGGTACCCTTAGGCCTCCTAGCCTTCAGCTCACTTGATTGATTTCCCTTTAATTAGGTCTCCTAGCCTTCAGATCACCTGATCAATCATCCCTTTAAGTATTCCTTCTGGCCTTGGCTAAGTACCATTTCCAGATGCTTTCTTGAGCGAGGTCTCCATTTTGTAGATTTGGCCAACTTCCTTGGGCTAAGGATCGCATCCTGCAGAACCCCTGAGTGATTTCTCCATTCTGTTGATTAGGTCTCCTGGCCTGGGCTAAGGACCGCATCTCATTCCTGAGCAATTTCTCCTTCCTGTTACTTAGGCCTCCTGGCCTGCATTAAAGACCATATGCCATTGCTCTCATAAGCAATAGCTCTGTTCCATTGATTAGGCCACCTGGCCTGTGTTAAAGACCACGTACTGCTCCTGAGTGATTTCTCCGTCCTGCTACTTAGACTTCGTGGCCTTTAAAAAGGACCGTGTCCCACTATCCTGAGCAATTTCTCATTTCCATTTATTAGGACGCCAGGCCTGGGCTAAGGACCAAGTCCTGCTGCTCTCCATCTCCTAAGATTTGGCTATAAGCAAGTTCTACAAATCCGATCTGGTACAGGTCTGGGTGATCACTCATCCCTTGCCTTGACCTCGGGGCTTTTATATTTTCTAACCACGTCACAGTGGATTACATGTCCCTGGGTATCTGTTCTCTCTCTTCTCCCTGGAAATCAATTCTCTTATTTTACCGAGTTTCTCTGAAAATAAGGCAGGGTCTTATATTGTTTTCTTTCTCCAAAAGATGTGTTAGGGCTTGCTTTCAGTAGATGTCTTATTTTTTCATGAATAACAACCTATATTTATTCTTGAACCCAAAAATTCAACATGTATTGAAATATAGTAATGACCAAAGCCTTTGCGCTCCTGTCAGCAACCTATTCACAGATCATGTCTTCCAGCTCAGGAAATGTATTGCCAACTTGATCCATGCTTGAGCTTCTTATCATTTTCCTTGTAACCAGTTAACTGAGGTTATCATACTCTGTTCGCCATTTTAGGACCATGCGGATATCCAGCATCTTCTCTTTGCAGAAAGCATTAAGATTTTTTACCTAAGTCCTCCACGATTCCTTTTTGTACTAGACAGAATAGTACTTTCTTTTTGCCCTGTTATTGTCACGTTAGTGACAGAAAGTGGTGACTGGATGGGAGCCCCTGCGCTGGCCCTCAGACTAAGCGTACCCCAGGCTTTCCCTCAACCCAGAGGTATGCTTGAAAGTAGCAAGGTCTGGGCCCCCAGCGTCTTCCTTTCTCCTGTACTTGGCCCTAATGTTAAGACCCCCCCCCACAACCCACCACCCAGGGGATAGACCTGTACAGAAGTAAAAGAACCCATCAACAAATACAGACAGACAGGAGTAGCAACAAAACTCACGGACACCTAAAACAAACACCAAAGAATGACAAAAGGTGTACAGGGTGGGGTAACAAAGGAAGGAAAGAATAACAAAACTGGCTACTTTCACACATCATCACGGGCAGCAGAGAGCAGCAGCAAAAACCACATCTTCTCAGCTCCAGGCCTAGCTCCAGACTAAACTGAATAAACCAAACACAATTTGCCCAAAGGGCAACTAGAGGCAACCTAACTAAATATTGATAAAAGTTAACTTTTTTTTATCAAATATGCATTAAATAGATTAATCTAAAAACTCGGCAGACGTAGCAACCTAATAGTAAAGGGGGCTTTACACGCTACGATATCGTAAATGTTTTATCGTCGGGGTCACGTTGTTAGTGTCGCACATCCGGCGTCATTAACGATATCGCAGCGTGTGACACGTACCAGCGACCTTAAGCGACCTCAAAAATGGTGAAAATCGTTGACCATGGAGAGGTCGTCCCAAACTCAAAAATCGGTAAGGGTTGTTTTTTGTTGTGGTTTGTCGCTCCTGCAGCAGCACACATCGCTGTGTGTGACACCGCAGGAGCGAGGAATGTCTACTTACCTGCCGCCGGCCACAATGCGGAAGGAAGAGGTGGGCGGGATGTTTACATCACGCTCAGCTCCGCCCCTCCGCTTTCATTGGCCGGCCGCTTAGTGACGTCTCGGTGATGTCGCTGTGATGCCAAATGTCCCTCCCCCTTGAGGGAGGGATTGTTCGGCAGTCACAGCGACGACGCCGACCAGGTAAGTGCGTGTGACGCTGCTGTAGCGATAATGTTCGCTGCGGCAGCGATCACACGATATCGCTTGCACGACGGGGGCGGGTAATTACATGCTCGATATCGCTAGCAATTGCTAGCAATATCGTAGCGTGTAAAGCCACCTTTAGTCATGTATCCGGCAGATGACCAGATACTATATACAAGTGTTAATCACACAAAATCTGTTGTTGGTATACAGATTAAAGAAGCTCAAGAAGTCAGAAATCATTAAAAAATTATTTTTATTGAAAATATCTTTTTTTTAAAAAATGTATAATTCCACAATATGGTACCCAAGGACATGGTAAAAAAAAAGGTCATACAATAAATATTCCCCATTGGCATATAGTTACAGACCAAAAAGGTATCACATCACTTTATGATTAAATATACAGTGCAAGCATTGGCTGCTGTCACGCTCCCCGGGTCCCCTGCGCTGCTCCCCGGCTCACCTGTCACGCTCCCCGGCTCCCCTGGCTCGCTCCCCGGTTCTTCAGTCCGGTCTCCGCCACTCCCCACTCTCCAGCACCCATTGCCGGCGCTTCCTTGGCGTCCTGGTCCCCGCTCCCGGCGCCCGTCGGCGTCTCAGCCCCAGCCCGGCTCTGCTGCTTCCTCCTCCCAGCTTCCTGCTCTGGCTTCTGGCACCCGGGCCGCGCGCATGCGCATTAAGGCGCGCGGTCATTGACCCTTTCTTAAAGGGCCAGCGTCCATTGACAGGAAATGAAGCACACAGGTTCAGGGTATAAAGGGGTTGAATGTCCAAGTGGGCAGGGCCTGATCTTCGTGTTTTCCAAGCTAGGAGTCAGGTCTCCTTGTGTCTCTTTGCCATACTTACGTATCTCTCTTCTAGAACCGATCCTGCCTCGCCATCCGGTCCTGCCGAATCCCGCACCCCGAACGCTGCCTATCTGCCATCCTGACAGTCCGTACCATCTCTGACCCCTGTGGTGACCCGTCATCTCGCTCCAACGGTTCCGGACTCCGCCTGACATCATCTCGGCTTCCGAACCTGAGCTCCGTCACCCGGACTACCATCAGTGACTCCGTGGTCCCAGGGACTTCTCCATTATACTCTTGTGCACGGACTGCCCTGCTACCTGTAGTGCTCCAGCTACCGGACCCCTTACCATCATCAAGGAGTTTGGCCCAGTGGATCCAGCTCCTGGGTCTGCCCTTCCACCTGGCCCTAACAGTAAGATCAGGCCATGGATCCCGCTGAAGCACTAGCGGCCTTGCAGGAGGAACTCCAACGCCAGCGTGAGACCCAGACCCGCATGCTGAACTTCATGACTTCGGTGGACGCCCGCCTGAACACGCTACAAGCGTCAATTACATCTTCAGCATCTCGGGCTTCCACTAGCCAATCCACGGCTCCAGCCCCCGTAGCAGCCTCTTCGGATGCTTCCAGACTTCGTTTGGCTTCACCACCCCGGTACGCCGGAGATCCCAAGACCTGCAGGGGTTTCATAAACCAATGCTCCCTCCATTTCACGCAGCTGCCACATTTGTTTGCCTCCGACCAAGCCAAGGTCGCCTTCATCATGTCCCATCTAGAGGGTGAGGCACTGGCGTGGATGAACCCCTTGTGGGAGAAGGAGGATCCTGTGACCACGAACATCCAGGAGTTCCTGCAGGCATTCCGTGGCACCTTTGACGAGCCCGGACGCGCCTCCGCGTCTGCTTCATCTCTTCTCCGGTTACGTCAGGGGACTCTGACGGTGGGTCAATACGCAATCCGTTTTCGCACCTTGGCTTCGGAACTTGGCTGGAACAACGAGGCCCTAACTGCCGCCTTCTGGGAAGGACTCTCGGGTCGAATTAAAGATGAGCTGGCTGGTCGTGACGTACCATCCGCCCTGGATGCCCTGATTACCCTAGCGATCCAAAGAGGTGTCCCGTGAGAGACGTCCGGTACGGCATTCCTCTCCTCCGCAGAAGCCCGCCGTACTACAGTCAACGGCATCTGGTGTCTCCGTCCACGAGCCCATGCAGATCGACCGTGTGCAGCAGTCTGAACAACGTCGAGCAGAGCGGCTCGCCAAGGGCCTCTGCTTCTACTGCGGAGAGGGCACACACCTGCTACGCTCCTGTCCAGAGAGGCCGGGAAACTCCAAAGCCTAGGGTTGGTAGGAGAGGCCACCCTAGGTGCTGGGACTCTCTCAGACCCGGTTACGTGGACTGTGCAAGTGACAACGGGAGAGACGCGGTTCACGGCTGAGGCGTACCTCGATTCTGGGGCAGCAGGCAATTTCATCCAGCAGGCCACGGTGGACAAGTACCAGGTGCCTGTTACTCCACTCGACAAACCCCTCGTGATTGCCTCTGTGGATGGGAGACCCCTCTCTGACACCATCTCCTGGATCACCAGGCCGGTCGAACTGCGTATCGGTGCCCTGCACACCGAGAACATCGCTCTCTACGTCCTCCCACACATGTCCCATCAAATCCTGCTGGGACTTCCCTGGTTACGGACACACGAGCCATCAGTCAGCTGGGGCACTGGTGAAATCACCCGATGGGGCTCTTCGTGCCATGAGAACTGTCTGAAGACCATACAACCCATCCGACGACCTCCGGTTCCAGAGAACCTACCGGGACTGCCCTCGGCCTATTGGTCCTTCGCGGACGTCTTTGATAAAAAGGAATCTGAGGTACTTCCGCCACATCGTCCGTACGATTGTGCCATCGACCTGCTCCCGGGAACAACACCACCTCGAGGACGGATATATCCATTGTCTCCGGCCGAAACAAGGGCCATGTCTACTTACATCACAGAGAGCCTGGCAAGGGGATTCATTCGGAGATCCTCCTCTCCTGCTGGAGCAAGGCTTCTTCTTCGTTAAGAAGAAAGAGGGCGACCTACGCCCATGTATAGACTACCGGGGATTGAACCAAATCACCGTAAAAAACAAGTACCCTCTGCCGCTCATCCCCGAATTGTTTGACCGGCTTAGAGGAGCTCGTGTGTTCACCAAATTGGACCTTCGAGGTGCCTACAACCTGGTCCGCATCCGCTCTGGGGACGAATGGAAGACCGCGTTCAATACTCGCGATGGGCACTATGAATACTGCGTGATGCCCTTCGGCCTGTGTAACGCACCAGCAGTCTTTCAAGAATTGGTGAACAACGTTTTCCGGGACCTTCTTTACGTCTGTGTGGTGGTGTATCTGGATGATATCCTTGTCTTCTCTCCGGATCTCCAGACCCACAGAGAGAACGTGCAGCTGGTTCTACAAAGACTGAGAGAGAATCGTCTGTACGCCAAGTATGAGAAGTGTGTCTTTGAGCAGTCTTCTCTCCCCTTCCTGGGTTACATCATCTCCGATACCGGACTGCAGATGGATCCAAAGAAGGTCTCCTCCATTCTCAACTGGCCTCCCCCTTCTGGACTGAAGGCAATCCAACGCTTTCTGGGATTCGCCAACTACTACCGCCAGTTCATTCCTCACTTCTCTGCTCTGACCGCTCCTCTCTCCGCCTTGACCAAGAAGGAGGCTAATCCAAAGGACTGGTCACCTGCGGCCGACGCCGCGTTTGGCTCCCTGAAGCGGGCATTTGCCTCCTCTCCTGTGCTCCACCGTCCGGAGTTAAACCGCCAGTTCACCTTGGAGGTGGATGCCTCCTCCTCGGGAGCCGGAGCAGTGCTCATGCAGAAGTCCTCCTCCGGGAAGATGGTGACTTGCGGTTTCTTCTCCAAGAGCTTCTCAGCGCCTGAACGCAACTACACCATCGGTGACCGAGAGCTATTGGCAGTAAAACTGGCTCTGGAGGAATGGCGCTACCTTCTGGAAGGAGCAGTGTACCCCGTAATCATTTACACGGACCACAAGAACCTGGAATACCTGCGGTCCGCTCAGCGACTGAACCCACGGCAAGCCAGGTGGTCCTTGTTCTTTGCCAGATTCGATTTCCAGCTCCATTTCCGACCCGCGGACAAGAATGTACGCGCTGATGCCTTGTCCAGGTCTTTCATGCCCATGGAGCAGGAGGAGGAGACATCCCAGCCCATCATCTGTCCTAGTAAAATCATTCCAGTGGCTCCTGTCACCCTGGCCCAGATACCGCCCGGGAAGACCTATGTCTCTGAGACTGATAGGCAAAAAGTGTTACACTGGGGCCATGCCTCAAAAACAGCCGGTCATGCTGGTCAAAAGAGAACATGGAGTGCGATTGTACGTCATTACTGGTGGCCATCCCTTCGCACGGACGTCGCTGCTTTTGTCTCTGCCTGCTCCTCTTGTGCCAGGAACAAGACGCCCAAACACCTGCCATATGGCCGTCTTCTGCGTCTGCCTATACCCTCAGTTCCGTGGCAACACATTGCAATGGACTTTATTACGGACTTGCCATTGTCCTCCGGACACACAGTCATATAGGTCGTGGTGGACCGGTTCTCTAAAATGGCTCATTTCGTCCCTATGGCTGGACTGCCCTCTGCTCAGGAACTCGCGGACGCCTATATACATCACATCTTCCGCTTGCATGGCTTTCCATCACACATCGTGTCCGACAGAGGAACTCAGTTCACCTCCCGCTTCTGGAGGGCTCTCTGCAAACATCTGGGAGTGACTCTGGACTTTTCTTCTGCCTACCATCCTCAGTCTAATGGCCAAGTGGAAAGGGTCAATCAAATCTTGACCTCCTTCTTACGACACTACGTCAACGCCCATCACGACGACTGGTCCACGCTTCTTCCTTGGGCTGAATTCTCCCATAACCACCACGTCAGTGAGTCCTCCTCCAGCTCTCCCTTTCATGTTGTTTACGGACTTCAGCCCTCCGTCCCATTGCCTGTATCTCCTTCTTCGGATGTCCCTGCTGCTGATGCTGTAGCCCGTGACTTTGCAACCATTTGGGACTCTGTCAAGGCGTCCCTTGGGCGTGCTTCCCTGCGGATGAAGAGACATGCAGACAAGAGACGTCTGGACCCTCCGTGTTTCTCTCCTGGAGATCTAGTCTGGCTTGCTTCCAAGTACGTCCGATTGAAGATACCATCCTACAAGCTGGGTCCTCGCTACATCGGGCCGTTTAAAGTCCTCAGCAAGATCAATGAGGTCTCCTACAAGCTACAGCTCCCGGCCACGATGAGGATACCCAACTCCTTCCACGTCTCCCTGCTCAAGCCGGTTGTCCTTGGTCCCTTCTCCGCTGCTGCCAGTTCGGCTCCTCCTCCTATTGCCGATGACGACATCTATGCGATAAGGGATATCGTGGCCATGAAGACCGTACGGGGTCGACAGTTCTTCCTGGTGGACTGGGCAGGGTATGGTCCTGAGGATAGGTCCTGGGAGCCCCGGGAGAATGTGGGTACTCCGCTGATCCGTGCCTTCCTGTCCCGGTTGCGGGGAGGGGGGCGTGGGGGGGGGGTACTGTCACGCTCCCCGGGTCCCCTGCGCTGCTCCCCGGCTCACCTGTCATGCTCCCCGGCTCCCCTGGCTCGCTCCCCGGTTCTTCAGTCCGGTCTCCGCCGCTCCCCACTCTCCAGCACCCATTGCCGGCGCTTCCTAGGCGTCCTGGTCCCCGCTCCCGGCGCCCGTCGGCGTCTCAGCCCCAGCCCGGCTCTGCTGCTTCCTCCTCCCAGCTTCCTGCTCTGGCTTCTGGCACCCGGGCCGCGCGCATGCGCATTAGGGCGCGCGCGCGGTCATTGACCCTTTCTTAAAGGGCCAGCGTCCATTGACAGGAAATGAAGCACACAGGTTCAGGGTATAAAGGGGTTGAATGTCCAAGTGGGCGGGGCCTGATCTTCGTGTTTTCCAAGCTAGGAGTCAGGTCTCCTTGTGTCTCTTTGCCATACTTACGTATCTCTCTTCTAGAGCCGATCCTGCCTCGCCATCCGGTCCTGCCGAATCCCGCACCCCGAACGCTGCCTATCTGCCATCCTGACAGTCCGTACCATCTCTGACCCCTGTGGTGACCCGTCATCTCGCTCCAACGGTTCCGGACTCCGCCTGACATCATCTCGGCTTCCGAACCTGAGCTCCGTCACCCGGACTACCATCAGTGACTCCGTGGTCCCAGGGACTTCTCCATTATACTCTTGTGCACGGACTGCCCTGCTACCTGTAGTGCTCCAGCTACCGGACCCCTTACCATCATCAAGGAGTTCGGCCCAGTGGATCCACCTCCTGGGTCTGCCCTTCCACCTGGCCCTAACAGCTGCTATGAGAAATAAATAATATCTCTCCTCAATATAATTATTCAAAAATAATAATAATCATAGCAGCAAACCATATAGTATATTAGTAGTGCAAAATTTATCATTTGGACAAAATCGCTAACTAGTATTTATTACGGTATATATTTGCAAAATAATGTGGGACTTGTAGTTCCTCACTGAAGATCTATGTAGCAATTCATATAACTAGCAATTCTTCCTTTTGCTAACTTTGTATCACAAAAAAGGTTACTAATAAAGTGCAGAGTGTTGTATATTAAGAGCTATATGCCAATATAGGTCTTGTAATTGCTCAGTCAGTTCATTGTTTTGTAGACATGTGGCAGGACATTCCTGTGCTTATTCACGTAATATAGCAAGCTGATAGCTTAAGTAATGATAAATCCACATGTCTACCACAAAGAACAGACTGTTAGCATATTACCTTAGTGGAGACCTGAAGTCCACGTCCTGCAACCAAGGTTTCAGGAGTGCCGTTGGGAGTGAAGGGGTCACTTGCGTACTCACTCAGTCCATAAAGCTGACATCGACAACTGGATAAACCAAAGTTCTGGACACCACTGCCGCTGAGGGGAGCTAGTTTGGGTCCTGTCCCCAATGGTGCTGCCTGGTGATCTGTGACCTTCCTCCTGGCGCTTAGTTCACTTGTCTGTTGGTCCCGGTAGTATAGAACTAGTCGGGTCCCGCTCCCTACTGTGGCTAACTGTAGGAGCTTGCTCTCAGGGTTCACGCTTGGGATTTTCTGGACCGTTTTAGTGGAAAGTCCTATCCCCCTCGTTGCACTAGTACCCCGATTTTGGAGCGGGTGGAGAACGGATCTTGAAGGCTCCGTTCTCGTCGGTAAATTGTCAGGTTGCCTGAAGCTACTCCCTGACCTATGGTCCATGTACCCCGTCGTGCCCTGGTCCCAGCCCGGTGATGGTACAAGGCCGCCGGCTGTCCTCCTCTACAGTTCCATGCCCCTTGTCACGATCCCCTGCGACCGGGGGTCCACCTCCTACTAGGCCCAGACCACCGTCTGCCACCTAGTTGCTTCCAAGGAGCCCGGCTCCTGACCTCCTCTCTCTTTCACTTCCTACACTTCACTTAGCCAACTCCTCACACTCCTGACCTCCCCTTAACCAACCCCCCAAGTGGGCGACCCTATTCCACTCAGGCCATCCACTGGTGTGTCTGGTGGGTGTGGAGCAGAGTGTACCTAGGACTTTAATTGTCTGTTGTAGGCAACACCATGTAGTTGGGGACCCATAACCAAGGAGGAGGTGGATATTGCACAGAAGGGCACATTGCACAATACCCTGTGACGACCTGATAGTCAAGGGCTTCACATTATCGATGAAGTTAGTCATATGTTATCCACCAATCACGCCACACAAAACAATTTAGTGTGATCGGTTATATCCACCAATAACCAAGAACCTTAAGAACATTGGTCATGAAGGGCATCCATCATTTCACTCACCCAATGATTTGTCCCACCGCCAGAACTCATACCGCCAATTCTCCTTGATTTCCGGATGACAAATGGTCATGTGATGTAAACATATCATCACCTGACCGGGAAAGCACAGGAAGTCCCCCGTAATAATGGCTTCTACCTGATTCGCTGTCTCATCTATTTGTTTGACCTTCACTCTGCCCCATCCCCAGCAGGTAGGCGAGACACATATGGGAAAATTCTGCCCTAGAGCAGATCTATAATGGATTATTGGCGACTCCTCGAACCCTATTGTCATCCATATCCACTGACAAGCTCTTATACAGAATGAGTAAAACCTGAAATATGGGCAGATTTTCTCATCCATATTCATTCTTCATGGCAGCTTAGTTATGGATTTAAATTTATTACAACACAAACTCTCCCAATACTACTTTTTATCATCTCTCACATTACTTTCAATTTTTAATGAACACTTCAGGACGATGCTAAAATTCAACCCTGGCATTTGAGAGAACACAGGATCGCTTACTGCCAGTGCCAGTGATAAATACAGTGACTCCCCAGTGTCGTTCTCTCTGATCATAATAGATTTGTCACGATGATAGCGGGGAACCTGGGCTCTTAAGCTGACCCTCAATGTAGGGGGCTCTATACTATCCCTAACTTCAGGGATACTCCTAATGGTGGAGTGGCCCGAGTCTCCTTCCTGGACCTGTTCCTGACCAGTCCTGATCTTATCCCCTCTCCCCCTGCCCCTGTCGCGGGCGGAGGAGGGGACGCTGCGCTCACCCACTGCTCGGGTCCAGCTGCTGCTGCTGCTCGGTGGTGACTCGAGCGGTGGGCCGGATCCCGGGGACTCGAGCGGCGTTCCTCGCCCGTGAGTGAAAGGGGGTGGTTTGGGTGTAGGGATATTGTCCGTGACGCCACCCACGGTTGTGGTGAGATTGGTGACACCACCGCTGCTCTGGACGGGGATCCCGGGAGCGATGACGGGGAGCAGCTTGGATGTTGGTTCTCCCCTCCGTGGGTAGGAGGTTGATTGTCCCAAGGCCCGGTGAGGGAGGAAGGGATGGATGGCAGGCGGAGTTACGGGGCCTGGTGAGGTGCAGGGTCACGGGGGCAGCGCTGTGCCGCACGGCACGGTGGTACTCACTCAGCCAATCATGAACACAAAGTCTCCGGTAAAACAAACGGCTGGATGGACGGGTCCCACAGACGGCTGCAGTGTTTCTCCTCCCGGCAGGTTGATGGTGACTGCCTTTCCCTGCACCTGTGTAGTGTAGACGGTTCCAATGGGTTCCCACCGGTAACCCGCTCCCCAGCTTGGATATGTGCTGAGGGAGCCCCTTTTGCCCGCAGGCTCTGGCCCTGGGAACTGTAGCCTTGGCGGTGACTGTGTTTCCCTCTAACGGTTGGACTGTTGCCTTCTATTGGGACTTGGCTGCTGGGAAACCCCAGAGGTTCACTTCGCTAACGGATTTGACAATTTCAGCGGCGACTCCTAGCCTTGTCGGGGTCCGTAAGCCCTGCCGGTTGGTGCTGGCTTCTCTTTGCGTACCGGTCCGGTACCGCCGGGCCACCGCCCGTCCACGGTCCTTACGGCTAGCTCCAATAGGCCTCTCCTGGAGATGGTCACCACCGTCTGCCAACCTTGCTGTTCCGTCCGGGCCACACACCCGGACCAACTTCAGACTTTTACCACCTCACTTCTCCACTTCCAAATTAATCTGCTCTGCTTTTCCCGCCTCCAGGACTGTCAACCGCCTGGCCCACCCCCTGGTGTGAACATCAGCCCCTGGAGGGAAGCAACAAGGATTTTTGTTTGACTTAGGTGTGCCTGACCGGGGTGTGGGGTGTGTTGATGTAGTGCCTGTGACATCCTGGACGAGACAGGAGTGTAATGAAAACCACAGAAATAGACAGAAAAGGAAATCCAAAGCTCTGTCACTTAACACGCACACACAGAGGTAATGTGATGCTACCAGTAGGAAGCGCAGGAACGCAGAGAGGATGGAGCGCTCCTAAGTGCAGTCTAGCGCAAGCCCTTTAGAGGTCACTAGCACCAATGCGGGGATGCAAGAGAGTGGTCAGTAAGCCTAAGGTCGGTACCGGGAAGTCACATCTGTACAGAGGAGCAGGCAAAGCCAAATTCGGGTGAGAGCAGAGGGTCGTAAGGCCAGGAGGTCACGTCAAGAGCCAGAGGGAAGTAGAGCCAAAGCCAGAGTGGACACCGGGATCAAAAGCCAAGCAGACAAGCAAATATGGAGGAGTGAGCAGAAAGGGGATTACAAGCAGAGAGCGGGTACATAGACAGGGGAAGTAAGACAAGACTGGAGGTAATGGAGGTCAGAGGAGGGAGTACTTGGAAGCAAGATAAAATCAGAAAATCACGGGAACCAGGAAGCGCACACTACAAAGGAGGAACTATTATTGGCAGCATTCAGAGAGAAACAACTCCAATAAAAACCAACGTGACCCCCGGAGCGAGGCCAGACAGAATAGGCTCCTCCCAAATGACCTAACCCTCGGAGGATACCGACAGAAAGAAATAAACACATACAGTGGCTCTGCACGAGAAGAGCCACGAGAGAGTCATTAGAGGTATAAGACAATAAAAGATTAGGAGGAAAACAAGAGCAGGAAGGAAGCAACAAAACAACAGCGGTAAACTCCATAACTGCTTCAAGCAAATAGCACAACTTTAACCAGAAAGACTACGACACCACACCTCACAGACAAACACAAAATAAACTATAGCTGCCATGGGTAGAATGTTTCAACCAGCATAAGTAGTGGATTATCAGAGTAGTAGTTCTCCCTTTCTGTCTCCAAAAGGTAATGATACTCCCTCTATACTTCTACTTGATAATAATGGAGTCATTATTCCTCAATATATTAGAAGTATGCCCATTTTATGTCCATATGGTAATAGTGTTTCCCTCTGTGCCTCCATACAATAATAGTGCCTGTGTCTCTATATACTTATATAGCCCCCTCATGTGCCTTTATATAGTAATAATGCACCCCTATATAGTAATATTGTCCCCCTCTGTGCCTCTGTGACGCCCTGGACTAGCCAGGTAGTCACATACATAACAACATACACACCCCCCACCCTAGACAGTTACACCAGTCAACCAGAAACCCTTGTTGCCTCCCTCCAGGGTCTGATGTCCACACCAGGTGGGGCGGAGCCAGGCGGTTGGCCCCACCCACCGAGGAGTTCACAGGCCTGGAGGCGGGAAAAGCAGTCAGTTGAGTGGAGAGTTTGAGTTTGGAGGTGAAAGTGAGAGGTCACAAAACTGCAAGTGTCTGTGTCGGAGCCCAGGCACTGACAGCAAGGTTGGCAGATGGTGGTCGCCGTCTGCAGGAGTTGGTGCAAAGCCGTAAGGACCAGGGTCAGGCGTTGGACCGCTGGTACCGAACTGGGGAGCGGAGTGAAGCTAAGCACACAGGCAGGGCCATCGGACGCCGACCAGGCTTGGAGCCGCCATCAATAGTTAAATCCGAGTGTGACAGGAATCCCAAGGGTTTCCCAACAACCAAGTCCCGACAGAAGGCAACCGTCCACACCGTGAGAATATACAGCCACCGCCACAGGCTAGAGATCCAAGGGCCAGCGCCTGCGGGCAAAACGGGCTCCTACGGCACCTATACGCCGGGGAGCGGACTACCAGTGGGCAACCACAAGAGTCAAGAACATTCTAACAGGTGCAGGGAAAGACAGCCACCATCAGCCGTCCGGGGAGAGCACAACAACAACACTGCAGCCGGCTGCGGGACCCGTCCATTCGGCCGTTTTGGTTTATCAGAGACTCTGTCAGTAATTGTCTGAGTGAGTACACCAGTACCGTCCGGCACCGCGCCGCGCAGTCCCTGCACCCCCGCCATCCAGCCTCCCCGTTACACCACCGGGCCCCGGGATCACCAACCCCCTACCCACGGAGGGGACAACATCCTGGCTGCTCCCTACCATCTCTCCCGGGATCCCCGTTATCAGCAGCGGTGGTGCCATCATCACCACGTCCCGTGGGTGGCGTCACGAACAATCTCCCCAAACAAACCATCCCTTTTCACTCACGGGTGAGGAGCGCTGCTCGAGTCCCCGGGTCCGGGCCACCGCTCGAGCCACCGAGCAGCAGCAGCAGAAGCCCCGGACCTGAGTGTGGCGAGCGCGTCTGTGGCGCCCCAGGACCTGGTCGCCACAACAGCATTGCCCCTCCAAAGGGTTATTGCTGAGCCTGGAGGTAATTGGGGAAATCATTGGCCAGTAGGTACCAATATCCAACGCAGTTTCTCCCTCAGGCCAGCAGAGGGAGCTCTGAACCTGGAGTTCCAGGGAGCATTCCTCAAGCCTGACCTGGGGGAGGAGTTAGTGTTCAGTCTGTTAGGGAAGTCTGAAGAGTGAAGACGCAGAGTAGTGCTGTCCTGTGGACTGGGGCCTGGAGCTGGAATAGCTTGACCCAGTGAAGCAGGATTGGCAGAGAGGCACAGAAGAGACTTAGGCGGGCTTTGCACACTACGACATCGCAGGGGCGATGTCGGTGGGGTCAAATTGAAAAAGACGTACTTCCGGCATCGCATGCGACATCGTAGTGTGTAAAGGTTCGATGATACGATTAACGAGCGCAAAAGCGTCGTAATCGTATCATCGGTGCAGCGTCGGCGTAATCCATAATTACGCTGACGCGACGGTCCAATGTTGTTCCTCGCTACTGCGGCAGCACACATCGCTGTGTGTGACGTTGCAGGAGCAAGGAACATCTCCTACCGGCGTCACCGCGGCTTCCGTAGGATATGCGGAAGGAAGGAGGTGGGCGGGATGTTTACATCCCGCTCATATCCGCCCCTCCGCTCCTATTGGCCGCCTGCCGTGTGACGTCGCTGTGATCCCACACGACCCGCCGCCTTAATAAGGAGGCGGGTCGCCGGCCAGAGCGACGTCCCAGGACAGGCGAGTCCATGTGAAGCTGCCGTAGCGATAATGTTCGCTACGGCAGCTATCACAAGGATATTGCAGCTGTGACGGGGGCGGGGACTATCGCGCTCGGCATCGCAGCATCGGCTTGCAATGTCGCAGCGTGCAACGTACCCCTTAGACATCGGAGTCTGTGGTTGCCAGGGTGTAAAATCCTTCCCTGGTAGCCGAATCCGAAGGGCAGGAGAGCTGCAAGCACCTGGCCCATAAGCAACCTGAAGGTACAGCTGCATCACCAGGGCCCGGTGTGGACTCCAGCAGAGAAGCACCAGAGAGGGCCTGCGCAGCCTACCACACTGGGAGAGGGACGTACCACCGGTCCCAGCAGCAAGAGGGCCATTGTTAATTCAGAGCGCAGGGTCCTATGAGAGCAAAGGAAGAACAGGGAGTAGGCCTCATACTCAGCTGGCCAGAGCCAGTTACTTCCAGGCCGACCGGAGCCTTCTACCACCTGTAATGGTCTCCCAGGACTAACTGTTTATCAAGTAAAAGAGGAAAAGGTAAAGAGACTATTGTTTGTGTCCGGTCCTTTCACCGCCCTGTCGGCCCTGCACTTACACCACAACTACATCGATACTTACAAGCACCAACTGTTGCCCCGGGGCACCGCTCCACCTGTGGGGAGCAGTAACACCATTACCGGGACCGGGCACGAAATCCTGTTCGTGACGCCAAAATTGACTCGCCCACCCCAGGGCTATGGGACACCCGGTGCCGGGCTGGACTAGTCCGGGGTAGTCAGTGGTGGCGGGGCCCGACTCCGTGGCCCTGGTGGGTGTTAGTTAAACTGGCTGATAACTTGGGGGTGATTAAAGTTTGTGTTCGTGACGCCACCTGTGGTATGCGGCTATTAAGCCGCCGCTGCTGTGTAAGGCCTCCGGGGTGATGATATGGCAGCAATGGTGGTACTGCTCCCCACAGGTGGAGCGGTGCCCCGGGGACACTGTTGGTGCTCGTGAGAGTCTATGGTGTTGTGTGGATAACACGGTGCAGGGCCGACAGGCAATGAAAGAAACAGGCACAAACAACAGTCTCTTTACCTTCTCCTCTTTTACTCCACAAACGGTTAGTCCTGGGAGACCGTTACAGGTGGTAGAGGGCTCCGGCTGGCCTGGAAGTAACGGAGATGTCGTTTTGGCCAGCTGAGTATGAGGCCTACTCCTGTTCTTTTCTTTACTGTGCTAGGACCCTGCTCTCTGGATTTAGCAATGGCCCTCTTTCTGCTGGGACCGGTGGTACGCCCTTTCCCTCTGTGGTAGGCTGCACAGACCCTCTCTGGTGCTTCTCTGCTGGAGTCCACACCGGGCCCTGATGATGCAGCTGTACCTTCGGGCTGTTTATGGGCCAGGTACTTGCAGCTCTCCTGCCCTTCGGATTCGGCTACCAGGGAGTATTTTAGGCCCTGGTGGCCACAGATTCCGATGTCCGAGTCTCCTCTGTGCCTCTCTGCTCCTCCTGTTTCACTGTGCCAAGCTGCTCCAGCTCTAGGCCCCAGTTCCACAGGACAGCACACTCTGCGTCTGCACACTTTGCTTTCTCCTACAGACTGAACACTAACTCCTCCCTCAGGCCAGACTTAAGGAATGCGCCCTGGAACTCCAGGTTCAGAGCTCCCCCTGCTGGCCTGAGGGAGAACTGCGTTGGATGTTAAACTTACTGGCCAATAGACCTCCCAATTACCTCCAGGCTCAGCATTAACCCTTTGGAGGGGCAATGCTGTTGTGGTGACCAGGTCCTGGGGCGCCACACTCCCCCTTAGTTAAACTCAGTACTCCCGGACTGAAAGAAACAAAACAAGACATAACATTAACCTTAAACAACTATAAGAGTCCAGTGTGGCTCCCAGCCGGGTGTCCATTACACTGCTCCATGGGGGACCAACCGCGATAAAACCCCCAACGTAGGCTCTGGGCGTGCGTCAGAGCATTGCTGACCCCACTCTATGCACGCCGGACGGGTTTTTCTTCAGGGGTGTTGAGCACACTGGTGCTAACTATGTACAATTAGAGTGTTGGCCACCCATAGTCCAGAGGCCCAATTGTCCATTTACTTAATCACCTAAGACAAAAAACATTTTATACAAGACATTTCAACTAACTATATACATTCTGTTAGGTATTTTACTTTCTATGTTCTATACCTTGGAGGGGGCTGTCCCCGAGTGCTACGTTGGGACTGGCGTAGCTCTGGGGTTTGTCCCTGACTACTTGGAGTGTCTGCCCCCTCCGTGTTACTGGTAGGCCTAACCCTAACAGGTATGCGTGTTGGTTGCCTACGGAGTCTCAGATTCGCCAAGGGTACGACAGGTTCACCACTGGCAGGGGGTTGATTCTCCTGTTCTACTGCTGGCGTGTCATCTTGTGTTGGGGCGGACAGTTCCTTAGATGGATCTGGAACCTCTGCTGTCTCTGGCTCGACCAACTGCGGGAACGTCAAGACTGGTACCACTATGGCATTATTTATTCGGGTCCAAGTTTTGGAGAATTTGCCAAGGATTGTTTGTATCATCTCTTCCTCTTTTTCATGAATTTGTTCCACTTCTTTTTGGATTTTGCACCGCTCAGGGCACGCTTTCAGGCGGTCTCTGGACACTGTTTGATAAGTCTTGCCTTCATCTTTGCTTATGAGGCATACCTTACTATTGTCAAAGTTGGAGGGAATAATGGTGTAGGGTTCATTCTCCCACTGATCTTCTAATTTATGCGCTCTCCGCTTTTTCTTAAGGACCTGTTCTCCAGGTGCTAAGGGAGTTGCTGGGGCTGTTTGATTGTAATGCTGCTCTTGTCTCGTTCTTGCTTGGGACAGGCTCTTTTCTACGCATTCCTGGACCTTGCGGTACTGCTGTTGTCGCTCTGTATCCCAATCTTCTATCTCTTGAACTGCTTCAGGTGACACAGTTCCCATCTCCAAGTCTACAGGTAACTTGCCAGGTCTTGCTCGCATCAGGTAAGCAGGGCTGCAGTTGGTCGAATTTACTGGGATATGGTTATACAGGTCTACCAGATCTGGTAACTTCTCTGGCCATTGGTTTCTTTCTTCCAGCGGTAGAGTCTTGAGCATATCAATGACCACATGGTTCATCTTCTCGCACAATCCATTGGTCTGGGGGTGGTACGGTGTTGTTCTGATTTTCTTACAACCGTACATGTTACAGAACTCTTGGAACACTTCTGCCTCGAATGCAGGACCTTGATCAGTCAGTACCCTTTCAGGGTAACCGTGAGGTCGACAAAAGTATGCCTGAAACGCTCTAGCTGCTGTTCTGGCTGTCTGGTCTTTCACAGGCACTACTACCAGGAAACGAGAGTAATGGTCCACAATGGTGAGGGCGTAAACATAGCCTGAGCGGCTCGGTGTTAACTTCACGTGGTCCAGGGCCACCAACTCTAGGGGCTGCTTCATGACAATTGGCTGTAGGGGAGACCTCTGGCTGGCACCATCTTTCCGCCTCAGGTTACACGGACCACAGTCTCGGCACCATTTCTCGACTGTCTTTCTCATGTGCACCCAGTAGAACCGATCACGGAGTAGGGTCTCCAACTTCTTCCACCCGAAGTGTCCCGCTTTATCATGGTAAGCTGCTAGGACCATTGGAGCATCCCTCTGTGGGACCACTATCTGCCAGACGAGTTCATTCGTTCACCAGTTGACATATCTCTTGCATAGCTTGCCTTGGTAGGTGAACAGTCGTCCCCTCTCCATCCACAGCTGCTGGGCTTCTTCTGGAGCATCTGGGACAAGATGGGTCTCAGCTTGTGCTAGCTTTTCTTTGACCAATCGCACGGCCAGGTCACCGTTCTGTGTCTCTTCCCAATTATGGTGGAGTAATGGGTTGACCGAGACCTCGTGCTGGCTCGAGCGCTTCTCTCCTACAGCATGCTCACACTGGGAAACACCTTGGTGATGGAAAGCCAGTAACTCTATCTCTTCAAGTTCATCCAGGTCTTCTCCAGACTCGGGTAAGTGAGGCATACTGGACAGCGCATCAGCATTGTTATCCTTCTTGCCAGCCCGGTACTTGATGGTAAAGTCAAAGTTAGACAGCCGGGCCATCCATCGCTGCTCCAACGCACCTAGCTTGGCTGTTGCCAGATGTGTCAACGGATTGTTGTCCGTGAAGATGGTGAACTTGGCCGATGCCAGATAGTGCTTGAAGCGTTCAGTCACTGCCCAAACAATAGCGAGGAACTCCAGCTTGAAGGAACTGTAGTTTTCTGGATTCCTTTCTGTGGGACGAAGCTTCCTGCTGGTGTAAGCTATCACCTTCTCTCTGCCTCCCTGCACCTGGGACAGAACTGCTCCCAGGCCCACGTTGCTGGCGTCTGTGTACAGTACAAACGGCTGGCTGTAGTCAGGGTAGGCCAGAATTTCTTCTCCCGTGAGAGCCCCTTTCAGCCGGACAAAAGACGTTTCTATTTGGCTGTTCCATTCAAATGGAGGGCTTTGCTTCTTAGCCTTCTTTGGCTGGCCCACCAGGAGATCTTGAAGAGGCGCCGCTATCTTGGTGAAACCATCAATGATCCTTCGGTAGTAGCCCACCAGCCCAAGGAACTGCCGCACCTCCTTTACCGTGGTGGGTCTCGGCCAGTCCTTGATTACTGTGACTTTCTCTGGATCAGGTGCCACACCTTCTGCGCTGACCACATGACCCAAGTACTGTACCTTTGGCTTCAAGAGGTGACATTTGGACGGCTTTATCTTCAGGCCATACTCCGACAGGGACTCGAACACTTCTGCCAAGTGCCTCAGGTGGTCTTCATAAGTCCTGGAGTAGACAATGACGTCATCCAGGTACAACCGCACGGTTTCAAAGTTGTGATGGCCCAAGCAGCACTCCATCAACCTTTTTAATGTCCCTGGGGCATTGCAGAGCCCGAATGGCATACAGTTGAACTCGCAGAGGCCCATTGGTGTCGTGAATGCAGTCTTCTCCTTGTCCGCCTCTGCCACGGGAACCTGCCAATACCCACTGGTGAGATCCAAGGTGGAGAAATAGTTAGCCGAATTTAAGGCTGTTAGTGACTCCTCTATTCTGGGTAGTGGATAAGCATCTTTATGTGTAATGCGGTTAATTTGTCTGTAATCTACGCACATTCTCATTGTACCATCTTTTTTCTTTACGAGCACTAGTGGAGCTGCCCAGGGACTACAACTATCTCTGATAACCCCAGCCTCCTTCATTTTCCGTAACATTTCTTTGGCACGCTGATACTGCGCTGGGGGTACAGGGCGGTATCTCTCTTTAATGGGATGATGATCACCCGTGGGGATTTGATGTTTGACCCCTTTTACCTGCCCAAAATCTAGGGGGTGTTTGCTGAAGACCCGCTCGTACTCCTGTACCACCCGGTAAACCCCATGCTTTTGGTGTGAGGGGGTGGAGTCGGTGCCCATGTCGCGGGCGGAGGAGGGGACGCCGCGCTCTCCCACTGCTCGGGTCCGGCTGCCGCTGCGGCTGCTGCGGCCTGCTGCTGCCGCTGCTCGGTGGCTTGAGCGATGGGCTGGATCCCGGGGACTCGAGCGGCGCTCCTCGCCCGTGAGTGAAAGGGGATTGGGATTTGGGATAGTTTATTGTCCGTGACGCCACCCATGGTTGTGGTGATTAAGTGGACACCACCGCTGCTCTGTCTGGGGAGCCCGGGAGTGATGGTATGGAGCAGCCAGTTGTTGATTTGCCCCTCCGTGGGTAGGGGGTTTTGATGGTCCCGGGGCCCAGTGATGGGGTTGGTATGGTGGACAGGCGGGTATGGGGCCTGTGGAGGTGCAGGGGCGCAGGGGCAGCACTGTGCCGCACGGCACGGAGGTACTCACTCAGCCAGTAAACACGACACAGTTCTCGGTAAACAAACGGCTGGTTGGACGGGTCCCTCGGACGGTTACGGTGCTGATGTTCCCTGCAGTTAGCGGTGACGGTCTCTTCCCTGCACCCATGTAAAGTCTTTTTGGTAGCGATGGGTTCCCACCGGATACCCGCTCCCCGGCTTGGATATGGGCCGGAGGAGCCCCTCTCTTGCCCGCAGGCGCTGGCCCTGGGAAACTGGTGCCTTGGCGGTGGCGGTGTCTCCCCTTAACGGTCGGACTGTTGCCTTCAATCGGGACTTGGTTGTTAGGAGACAGAGGTCCCCTTCACTGACGGATTTGGCAAATTATGGCGACTCCTAGCCTTGCCGGGATCCGAAAGGCCCCTGCCCTGGTGCTGACTGTTCTTCGTATACTGCTCCGGTACCACCGGGTCACCACCCGTCCGCGGTCCTTCCAGCAACCTCCAAGCAGTCCCCCTGCAGACTATCACCGCCGTCTGCTGACCTTGCTGTCTCAGTCCGGGGCACACACCCGGACCAACTTCAGGCTTTTAAAACTGTTTCTTTTCACTTCTTCACTCAAGCTCCTCTCCTTTGCTCCTCTACCACTTCCTTCTACTTCCACTTCCCTAACTTCACTGCCTGGTTTTCCCGCCTCCAGGGCTGTGAACTCCTCGGTGGGCGGAGCCAACCGCCTGGCCCACCCCCTGGTGTGGACATCAGCCCCTGGAGGAAGGCAACAAGGATTTTAGGTTAGCCTAGGTGTACCTGCTGGGAATGTGGGGTGCATGTGATGTTGTGACCTGTGACCCCTGGCTGGCCCAGGGCGTCACATTCCCCCTTAGCAAAATGTAGACCGTCCTCGGGCTGCCCGTCCAACACCGGTTTTATTTTCCTTTTGTTTTTCTGTAAGATAAAAAACGGTAACATATATACAAGTTATGACATCATCCCACATCGGGAGGTTCGGTTCTTAAACGTTGCAAACATTAAAACGGTTAACGGTTACGGTCTCCGCTCTCCCCCACCCAAGCAACCTGGCCCTGATGCTGCCCCTAAAACCCAGGCAGCACCCCTTGACCCCAGTCCAGCACAAGTTACCCGAGCGGGATCTGTCCTTCCCCTCCAGAGGGTAGCCACCGGTTCCTGTGGTGGCTGGGCCTCAGCCTGCTCTGCTGTGGGCCCTCCCTCCAACCTGCCTCTCCGGAGGCGGTCAATGCTTAAACGGTAACGGTAACACAACTTATTTACAAGCCACTAGCGTCTGTGGTTGCCCTGCAAGTTCACGGGCTTGTCCATAGAAAGTTCTCTATGCAAACTTTTCAAACGGTCCCCACGGTGACAACGGTGCCGGCAACAGCCGGTTTCCAATCACGGTAGACAATCAGGTTACTTTCACGGTAATCATTTTTCATTTTCAAAACTTTTAAACACACTGGTGGTCCCAACGGGGACGGTGCAACGGTGCTCCGCTGCCGTTATTCCGAGTCCTCAACATCACCTGAGGGAGGGGGCATGGCGCTCACACGGGACTCCTGGCTGCCCCTTAACTTCGCATCCAGCGCGAACCACCCCCTCTCCCCACAGTGCCGAGTGTACTGCACGATATCGCCCGGCATCAGGTTATGACCGGGATGCTCCTCAGGCAGGTGGGCATTCACATCCCGCCGGGCTATAAACACTTCGGCCTCCAGGCCCGGTTCATATATAAACCCATAATCCCGGCGGACATCAAACCGCCTCACCTGCCCTTCGTACAGCGGGCCCCGAACACGGAACGTTGCCTGACGGAGGCTCTCTTTTTCCCGGATTGCACGGGCCACCAACTCCGCCTTCTTTCTTTCCCGTTCACCGATTTCCAGGCCCAATGGTACTGGCTCCCTGTCCCAGTACGGCGCTGCTGCGAGCTCCGGCGCACGGGTCGGGCCCCGCAAGACCTGTTTGACATTGCCCACTGCTGGTACTCTGGGCGACAAGTCCCGCGGTGACTTGGCCTTAGACGCTGCCTTGCATCGGCAACCCGGCGCAACCTCAGCCGAGGTGTGGGGGATGGGCACAGGGGCTTTCCGCAGTTGGGCCTTCGGCACGGAGCGGGTCATCGGCTCCGGCTCGGGGACTTGCTCGGGGGACGCCTCCGGTTCGGTTTTTGGGGCTTTCCAGGGCAGCACCTCCGGTCGACTACGGGCCCCGGCTACAGGTCGGTCCGCCTGGGCGGGGATGCTGGGTATCGCTACCGGTTGCGGTGGTAGCGGGCCTAGTGGCGGGGTCACGGCTTCCGAGACGGGTGGCGAGGGAGGCAGCAGGGGGAGAGGGTTTGGACCGGGTCCCGCAGCCGCGATGACCGGCCCTTCAAGGGCATTGGGGCGTGGGTCACTCACCCTCCCTTCCTCCTCGCGTCTCCACACGGTCGCTATGACGTCCGCCATGTCGGTCTCCCACTCCTCCATGAGGAGCTGCATCTTGACCTGCAGCCTCTGGTAGAGCTGCGCGGTCCGGATCTCCACCCACGCCGCGGTTCCAGGCGCGGTGGCTACGGTGCTGCGGGACGGCATGAACATGTTGCTGGCGGCCTCTCCCAGGAACAAGATGTCTGCAGAGTCCTGGCGTCCCTGCTTTTATAGCCGCGCTCACATGCAGCTAGCCGCCATTCCGTCTCCCTCAGCCTCTTTTCGGCCCCTCCTCTATCGGGGCGGGGTTTTGGCCTTCGCGCCTCTACTACTCGAGAAGACATTCGAGCGGGAACTTTTCGCGCCAAAGATGGCGACTTCTGAAATTTTCCGGCCGGATACCTCCGGCAGTCACAAGGCGCACCTCTACCCAACGGCAGAGCGGTAAGATCCTGTTCGTGACGCCAAGTTGTCGCGGGCGGAGGAGGGGACGCCGCGCTCTCCCACTGCTCGGGTCCGGCTGCAGCTGCTGCGGCCTGCTGCTGCCACTGCTCCGTGGCTCGAGCGATGGGCCGGATCCCGGGGACTCGAGCGGCGCTCCTCGCCCGTGAGTGAAAGGGGATTGGGATTTGGGATAGTTTATTGGCCGTGACGCCACCCACGGTTGTGGTGATTAAGTGGACACCACCGCTGCTCTGTCTGGGGAGCCCGGGAGTGATGGTATGGAGCAGCCAGTTGTTGATTTGCCCCTCCGTGGGTAGGGGGTTTTGATGGTCCCGGGGCCCAGTGATGGGGTTGGTATGGTGGACAGGCGGGTATGGGGCCTGTGGAGGTGCAGGGGCGCAGGGGCAGCGCTGTGCCGCACGGCACGGAGGTACTCACTCAGCCAGTAAACACGACACAGTTCTCGGTAAACAAACGGCTGGTTGGACGGGTCCCTCGGACGGTTACGGTGCTGATGTTCCCTGCAGTTAGCGGTGACGGTCTCTTCCCTGCACCCATGTAAAGTCTTTTTGGTAGCGATGGGTTCCCACCGGTTACCCGCTCCCCGGCTTGGATATGGGCCGGAGGAGCCCCTCTCTTGCCCGCAGGCGCTGGCCCTGGGAAACTGGTGCCTTGGCGGTGGCGGTGTCTCCCCTTAACGGTCGGACTGTTGCCTTCAATCGGGACTTGGTTGCTAGGAGAAAGAGGTCCCCTTCACTGACGGATTTGGCAAATTATGGCGACTCCTAGCCTTGCCGGGATCCGAAAGGCCCCTGCCCTGGTGCTGACTGTTCTTCGTATACTGCTCCGGTACCGCCGGGTCACCACCCGTCCACGGTCCTTCCAGCAACCTCCAAGCAGTCCCCCTGCAGACTATCACCGCCGTCTGCTGACCTTGCTGTCTCAGTCCGGGGCACACACCCGGACCAACTTCAGGCTTTTAAAACTGTTTCTTTTCACTTCTTCACTCAAGCTCCTCTCCTTTGCTCCTCTACCACTTCCTTCTACTTCCACTTCCCTAACTTCACTGCCTGGTTTTCCCGCCTCCAGGGCTGTGAACTCCTCAGTGGGCGGAGCCAACCGCCTGGCCCACACCCTGGTGTGGACATCAGCCCCTGGAGGAAGGCAACAAGGATTTTAGGTTAGCCTAGGTGTACCTGCCGGGAATGTGGGGTGCATGTGATGTTGTGACCTGTGACCCCTGGCTGGCCCAGGGCGTCACACCCACATGTAATTTTTGGCACCAGTCTTCCAGCTGTCCCTTGGAGCCATTGTCTTCCGCCTGGTCGGACAGGATCAAGGGTCCCACTGCTTTGATGGTATTGTTACTGACAGTGTACAGTTTTGCTACAGTGGCGTACCGGGGCAATTTGGCTTCCTCCTCCCCACAATTCAGGACGCGGACGGGCACTCTTCCCTTGCGGACGTCTGCTACCCCTCTGGCTATCAGGACACCAGGCCTACTTTCTGAATACACAGGTTCCACCAGGGCCTGGTAATCTTGACCCTTGAGGCCTATTGCTGCCCGACACCATATCAACATTTCACTTTTGGGGGGAATTGCAATGGGGAGAGGGTCACTTACCCTTACACTGCCAATTTCTCCTCCGGCCAGCTCTACCTGCTGCCTCCTCATCAGGGCTCTGATCTCCCTCTGTAGGGCACGCTGCTGCCCGGAGCTGGCACCTTCAGACGCCTGCTGCAACAAAACTATCATTTCGGCAAGACAATTTTCCATCACATTTGTACCAATGGTTAGCAGTGGGTTAGATTCTTTGCGATCAATATCTACCATTATCATCCCCTGACATGGCAATTCTACCCGCCCACTTTAATGGTTACTTCCTTATACCCAATTTGAGGCAAGTCACAAAAAGGTAAGGCCTCGCGTCATCTAAGGCAGGTGCTCTGGAAAAATAAATAAATGTAGTGCTCAGAAAACGAGAGTTCCGGCACACTGCACTGTTTCCCAAAAAATGTGAAAATTAGACTGTTTCAAGTGTTCATAATCTGTTTTTCTTTATTGAAAATTGTTTATTATGCTGTACAAAGTAGAAAGTCCGCCGACGTTTCGGCCCCAGGCCTTCCTCAGGTCGGACAATCAAACCATGTAAAGCAGAAATCCTTTTTTTTGTTTAACTGATTGTAATCAGTGCTACTGCAGCAGCATGGGATATAGTCCTGAATGAAAGTAGGATTTTCAAAGAACCCTGTAGGAGGGCCCTATGGCCGTTGTGGAAAGATTGTATCCTGTAAGGATGTTGTAGGGTTAGAATCTGTAATTGGTTCAGACTGGGGATCCGTTGTTTTTATAGTATATAATGTTAATGCCACTAGTGATAGAAGCGTCCGTGGTGCTGTTGCTAGTTCACAGAATTTTTAGCAGGAGTGGAATGTTAGAGACTGGCGGCCGTTATAAAACCGCGAACATAATTGTTATCACGTGTTTTAGTCGACTCAATGGGTCAATAATCTTGATGGATGTATATAAGGCTCAAAATCTCTTAGTTACTACGGATCCCGGTCCACGCACTTCAGGATAGGTATTCAATAAATCTGCCACATAAAATGCACTGTTTGACCAGGTGCAATAAGATGTCAATGGAATGGCTTTCACTATGCAGGGATACTAAGAAGAACAATTGCTTCTGCTGTCCGTGGTAACATATCATTAGACATGGGAGGCTGTACTTAGGTATATGCCAGTTGAATGGGAGAAACTCCGGTGGAGCCGGCCTCCGTGTGCAGTGGTGGCTGTGTGTGCAGCGCGTCCTGTCCAATTTGAGGCAAGGGCTGACCATTACTGGCCACAATTGTTAAATCATCATCTGGGCCATGGTCAATGTCTGAATCAGCCCAATATCTTTTGTACAATTTATAAGGGATGGTTGTTACCTGGGACCCCGTATCCAGGAGGGCATTCAACGGGATCCCATCCAGCACAATAGGAAGGACCGGTCGTCCTCCCACATACTTGCTGCGGCTGGGGGTTGAGCCAGGCTTCCTTACACCTGGGGGTTGGCTCCTGGCCCCAGGCTCGGCCCATTTAAAGGACAGTGTCTTGCAATGTGGCCCGCCTGGCTGCAGCGGCGGCAGATCGGTTGTCCAGTTGAATCATACCGGTCTGTGTCTTTTCCTCGGGTCGGCGGGATCCTCCTCTGTTGCATCCATGGGACGTCCTCTGGGCTGGAGGCCAACTCGATTCTTGCAGGCGATGGGGTCACTTGTAGAGACTGCACGGTCTTGGCAAGGGCAGCTACAGTCTTGGTCAGCTCCTGGACCTGCTGTCTGAGCTCTGCAGCGGGATCCTTATCCAGGGACTGCGCCTCAGCCCCTGCAGCGGCTCGTGTTGCAGGCACCACCCCTGGGTACGTGATAGCAAGAGGCCGGAGGGGTACTGGGTCATTCGGTGTAGATTCTCTCAGTACCCGGATGGCCTGGTCCTTAAACTTTGCAAAGTCCAGAGCAGGGTTCTGCAGGACCATGATACGCAGCTGGGTCCTGTGGGCATCTGACAGGAGCCCCTCTATGAACTGCTCAGTTAGGAGTTTGTCTTCTTCACGTACACTCTCTGGGTCCACCTGTTTAATTGCTCTCAGGGCCTCCTGCAAGTTTAAGGCATAGTCCCTTATGCTGTCTGTGGCCCATTGTTTGCACCCAAAGAATCTCATCTTTATTTCTGCTGCGGTGCGGGTGTCAAAAGTACTCTTTAACTTGGCCAGTATCTGGGTTGCTGTCCCTTTATCTGTATCAGGCCAGGACTTCACTTCACGCTGGGCCGCGCCGGCTAGCTGCCCCATTAATATGCCCACCTTTTGGCTCTCAGTCAGCGGATACACTATGAACAAGCTGTGCAGCCTTTCTCTGAAGTCGCTCAGGGTATGGGACTCCCCGGAGTACTGCGGCAGCCATTCTGCTCCCGGGATGTACGGCATTGTGATCGGCATTACCGGCGCTACAGCGGGGGCTGGGGCGACGGCGACTGGGATTGCTTCGGCTGGTGCTGCGGCGTCTCGGGCTATGGCAGCCACCTGCTCTCCCTCTGAGTCGGACATCTTCCTCCCCCTTAGTGAACCTCACCAGGCTCCGTTCACTTTTCAAAATCTCTTCCGGGTAGCGCGGGGTTAACGACCCTCTGCTCTGATGGCGCGCTCCCTTCGCGCTCTTTTTCGGGCACGCCCCCTTCTTCCTGTGCTCAGCGAGGCTAATGGCGGCGGCAGTTTTCAAACAGTAGCACAGTCTTTTAGGCACAGTTTCTGCAGGCGCACAGTACCCGGTGGGACCGGGCACGAAATCCTGTTCGTGACGCCAAAATTGACTCGCCCACCCCAGGGCTATGGGACACCCGGTGCCGGGCCGGACTAGTCCGGGGGTAGTCAGTGGTGGCGGGGCACGACTCCGTGGCCCTGGTGGGTGTCAGTTAAAATGGCTGATAACTTGGGAGTGATTAAAGTTTGTGTTCGTGACCCCACCTGTGGTATGCGGCTATTAAGCCGCCGCTGCTGTGTAAGGCCTCTGGGGTGATGATATGGCAGCAATGGTGGTACTGCTCCCCACAGGTGGAGCGGTGCCCCGGGGACACTGTTGGTGCTCGTGAGAGTCTATGGTATTGTGTGGATAACACGGTGCAGGGCCGACAGGCAATGAAAGAAACAGGCACAAACAACAGTCTCTTTACCTTCTCCTCTTTTACTCCACAAACGGTTAGTCCTGGGAGACCGTTACAGGTGGTAGAGGGCTACGGCAGGCCTGGAAGTAACGGAGATGTCGTTTTGGCCAGCTGAGTATGAGGCCTACTCCTGTTCTTTTCTTTACTGTGCTAGGACCCTGCTCTCTGGATTTAGCAATGGCCCTCTTTCTGCTGGGACCGGTGGTACGTCCCTTTCCCTCTGTGGTAGGCTGCACAGACCCTCTCTGGTGCTTCTCTGCTGGAGTCCACACCGGGCCCTGATGATGCAGCTGTACCTTCGGGCTGTTTATGGGCCAGGTGCTTGCAGCTCTCCTGCCCTTCGGATTCGGATACCAGGGAGTATTTTAGGCCCTGGTGGCCACAGATTCCGATGTCCGAGTCTCCTCTGTGCCTCTCTGCTCCTCCTGTTTCACTGGGCCAAGCTGCTCCAGCTCTAGGCCCCAGTTCCACAGGACAGCACACTCTGCGTCTGCACACTTTGCTTTCTCCTACAGACTGAACACTAACTCCTCCCTCAGGCCAGACTTAAGGAATGCGCCCTGGAACTCCAGGTTCAGAGCTCCCCCTGCTGGCCTGAGGGAGAACTGCGTTGGATGTTAAACTTACTGGCCAATAGACCTCCCAATTACCTACAGGCTCAGCATTAACCCTTTGGAGGGGCAATGCTGTTGTGGCGACCAGGTCCTGGGGTGCCACATTGCCGTTCCATCACCCCGGAGGCCCCATACAGCAGCGGCGGCTTAATAGCCGCAAACCACAGGTGGCGTCACGAATATTATAAACTTTAATCACCCCCAAGTCACCAGCCATATTAATTGACCCCACCAGGGTACGGAGTCGGGCCCAGCCACCACTGACGACCCCCGGACTAGTCCGGCCCGGCACCGGGTGTCCAATAGCCCTGGGGTGGGCGAGTCACGTCCCCTCCGCTCGCAACACCTCCATATAGTAAAATTGCCTTTGTCTCTATATACTTATATGGCCCCCTCATGTGCCTCTATATAGTAATAATACACCGCTATGTGTCTCCATTTAGATATAGTGTCCCTTCTCAGCCTCCATGTAGTACCGTAATTATGCCTCCTATGTGCCTCCATACAGTAACAATGCCCTCCTCAGGCTCTATGCCTCCATATAGAAATGGTGCCATCTCTCGTGACCCCATTTAGTAATAGTGTCCTACTCTGTGTCTTTCTACAAGAATAGTGATCTCAATGTGCCTTACCTGCCTGAGGGATAAATCAAAACAAACGGAAACTCACCTTATTCTCCTTCCACAACGAAGATCTTTTGAAAAATGCTCAAGTTTCCCATTGACTTCCATTATACTCGATACCCAAGTCATGCACATCTAAGCATCCAACTGCTCCTAACCAGTACCAAGCACCCGGGCATGATAGTACTCTTTCATCACTACTAAGGACTACAAAGACAGTTTTCCAATTTGCCACTGATTAGGCTTGCAAAAATTGCTCCCTCTCTGGCTAGTTCAGTCCACTTCGTCATATCTGGTCTTGATTTGTGCCCCTCACTGGCAAACAGCTGGTGCTCTATACTTACCTAGTCTGTTGTTACTGTGCTTAGTCTTGCCATGGTCTATGACCTGTGACATTGCTGTCTGCCCGTAATTCTTCTGTGGCGCCCTGGACTAGCCAGGTCGTCACAGGTACTACAACACAACACTCCCCACCCCGAGATAGGCACATCAGTCAGACACAAAGCCTTGTTGCCTCCCTCCAGGGGCTGATGTCCACACCAGGTGGGTGGAGCCAGGTGGCTGGCCCCACCCACTGAGGAGTTCACAGTCCTGGAGGCGGGAAAGGAAGTCAGTGCAGTTAGGGAAGTGAAAGTGAGAAGGAGTGAAGGAGTAGTGGAGGAGCAAAACTGACCGTGTCCGGGTACGTGGCCCGGGCACCTAGAGCAAGGTTGGCAGACGGTGGTGGCCGTCTGCAGGAGAGGCAGATCAACGCGGAACCGTAGGACCGGGGACGGGCGGTGGCCCGCCGGTACCAAACCGGCAAGCGAAGTGAAGCCAGCACAAACCGGCAGGGCCTGCGAACCCCGACCAGGCTTGGAGTCGCCGTTAAACAGGTCAAATCCGTTAGTGACCGGAACCCCAGGGGTTTCCAAACAGCCAAGACCCGATTGAAGGCAACCGTCCAAACAGCAGAAGGGAAATACAGCTACCGCCACAGCTAGAGTTCCCAGGGCCAGAGCCTGCGGGCAAAAGGGCTCCTCCAGCGCATATCCACGCTGGGGAGCGGGTTACCGGTGGGAAGCCATCGGGACCGAAGATACACAAAAGGTGCAGGGAAAGGCAGCCACCACCAACCGTCCGGGAGAAACCACAGCAGCCGGCTGCGGGACCCGTCCATCCAGCCGTTTGTTTTACCAGAGACTTGCATCCATTTGTGGCTGAGTGAGTACTACCGTGCCGTCCGGCACCGCGCTGCGCAGTCCAAGCGCCCCCTGCACTTTGCCAACCCTGCTTCCCCGTCACCTCACCGGGCCCCGGGACCACCAACCCCCTACCCACGGAGGGGGAAACAACATCCCAGCTGCTCCCTGCCATCGCTCCTGGGATCCCCGTCAACAGCAGCGGTGGTGTCCAACCTCACCACAACCCGTGGGTGGCGTCACGGACCAAATCCCCAAACCAAACCACCCCTTTCACTCACGGGCGAGGAGCGCCGCTCGAGTCCCCGGATCCGGCCCACCGCCCGAGCCACCGAGCAGCAGAAGCAGCGCCGGACCCGAGCGCCAGTGAGAGCGCAGCAGCGACGGCTCCCTCCCCGCCCGCGACACTTCCATGAAGACCATTTATGGACAGACTTCTTGAACAGTAGATGGGTGTATCTGGTTCCACTAGTTGCTGCCAGTTCTGAGCTGATGGCACTGATGGATATCTTCCCATTTCAAAGGGAGCTAAGCATAAAGTACCCTTAATCTGCTACATAAAGTTTCTGTGGCTGACCATTGTGTCTGTGGTCCTTAAAGTTGCCCATTTGTTAGTGTTTTTTCAAAAGAGCCTGAACCTTACGTCTTGAAACACCAGTCTGTTTTGAAATCTTTTCCTGGGAGACACCTTGATGAAGCAGTATATTTACCTTGTGTCTTGTTGCAGTTTTCAGTTTTGTAATAAAGATCTGGCAAGACTCAACTAAGATCCAATGAGCCACATAGAGTTGCCCAAAAATGTCAACCATCTATGAACATACTATCCATTATTTCATTTTTTAACATTAATATAAGAGAAAAACACAGGTTTTTTTGTAAGGTTACTGGATATCTGGTTAATGTGAAGGAAGATGCCGGCCCTGGATGCACGGGCGCCGCACTCCATCCCTAAGGAGACTCTGGATGCTCATGGGACTTCGGGTTGGGTACACGACACTTAATGGACCGTAAAGCTGGTCGTGTCTGTCACCCGCCCTGGCAGTCGGGTACACGACACTTAATGGTCCTTAAAGCTGGTCGTGTCTGTCACCCACCCAGGCAGTCGGGTACACGACAATTAATCATACTATGAAGAAAAAGACATGGATCGCACATCCCAAAAATACAATGATCTAAAGCCGCTAGGCAATAAATTAAATAGAACATGAGGTTCTTTTGTTACCATTGTGATCAGATTGTATTAAGCCCACTGCCACGTCACGGCAAACCTCTTGAGTGGGTCCCTAACCTGACCTTTTTGTGCGGCACCGTGCACTGACCACCGCCGCAGCGACAAAACGCCAGCAGGGCAGGCGACCTGGTGCCTCACAGCATCCATGCTGCAAGGCAAAGCCCCCAAGGCTCCAGGCCGCGCCGCCCCACTGACACCACACCACCACAACAGCAGCCACCACACAGCACCAGCACCCACCGCCTTGCAGCATGGGTGGCGCTATGTCGCTGCGGCGGAGGTCAGTGCACGCTCCGCCATCTGTGACTCCTCCCCTTGACTCTGTTTACTTTTGTCTAATTCTGGGCCCCAGAAGCTCTCTCTTGCCGGTCCACTCTCTAAGCCCGCCTGAGGTGAGCCGTAGGCTTCGGACCTCTCAAGGTTAACTCAGGGTTCCCTATTTGGCCTTAGCACTGAGGCCACGTCTTCTCGCACTCGAACACTATTCTAGACTGGCTCCTTTTGAGATCTCCCAACCATCCTCTTTTCCGCGTCGTGCACTTTCCCTTTAACCCGATCTCTCCCATTCTGCCGCTATCTCAGCCGAACCACTAGGTGGTGCCTTTAGTAACAGTTGCGCTCTTCTGTATCTGGAACCTGCACCTAGCTAGCAGCATAACATACCAACATACACATTTAGCATTAAGCTCTACATGACCATACACTTTATATTGCAGGCTCGACCACACTACAAATGCATATAATTAGTGCACACCAACTGAGGGTAAACGCACACCTTTAAGTTATTTTTAACATAATACCCCATTAGACAATGCCATTTTTATGACTGCAAATATGGATTCAGCTTCCGAAAAGTTAATGGGCCAACATTACGAGGTACCCTGACTTCCATCTGGAAGATTTAGAGACCTTAGATTTAGGCTAAACACATAAGCATCGGATTGGCTGCACTAAAGTGTGATAGATCTCGCCTGTCTTTTGGCGAAATGTGCTTGTTTTTTATACCTAGCACCGGGGTTATTAACATGATGATATTCGTGCCACCAGGAATTAGTCAAGTTCCGAGTGGCTGAGCAGTCGCTTTACGACGTCTGCTTCGCTGTGCTGTAACTGGCCTTTTCCAGTAATAAAAGCTAAACACATAATCAATATTTATATGAGCTTTCCGATGATGTCGCTCTATTGCTTCTGTGTGTTTCATTTGGAATTTAATAGCATAATTCCAGCCAGAATGATATTAATGATGTGAGATAGTGAGAGGCTGAGACATTCTGGGAGGCTTTTGACTTTTTTATTTTTTTTTCCTATGGTGGAATTATCAGAAATAAAATGTTCTGTACCTGGTTAACTATTTTTATTTTTTTTTTAATTTTATTCTGAACCTCCTTGTTCAACAACTGTCAGATATTTAGAATTTTTTAAAGAAGTAACTGATATTTTGCCCTTAGGGCGGCGTCACACGCTATGATATATCGGGTGACATGTCGTCGGGGTCACGGATTCTGTGACGCACATCCGGCATCGCTAGAGATGTCGTAACGTGTGACACCTCCGAACGACTGTGAACAAGCAAAAATACTCACCTTATCGTTCCTCGTTCATTTTCAAAATGTCGTTCCTCCTTCTGTGCTCTGGTTCTCGAGTTCCCGGTTCATCGTTCCCGAGGCAGCATACGTCGCTCCGTGTGACACCCCTGGAACGACGGACACAGCTTACCTGCATTCCGCCGGCAATGCGGAAGGAAGGAGGTGGGCGGGATGTTACGTCCCGCTCATCTCTGCCCCTCCGTTTCTATTGGGCGGCTGCTGTGTGACGTCGCTGTGACGCCGAACGTCCCTCCCCCTTCAGGAAGAGGATGTTCGCTGCCCACAGCGGGGTCGTTCGGGAGGTAAGTACGTGTGACGGGAGTAAACAACTTTCTGCGCCACGGGCAACAAATTGTCCGTGACGCACAAACGGCGGGGGCGGGTGCGATCGTTCATGCGTTCGCACAATATATCGTCTCGTGTACTGCCGCCTTTACTGAAAATGTGCAAGATCATCCTTAAATTTATTGTTAAAGGGAACCTGTCAGGTCCAATATGCACTCAGTACCACGAGCAGTTCTGGGTGCATATTGCTAATCCCTGCCTAACTGTCCCTGTATACACCAGCATAGATAAAGAGATCTTTAGAAAAAGTATTTCTAAAGATCTTTTATTGTATGCTAATGAATGCAGGGACTAGTCCCCTGGGCGATAGTTCCCCTAACTAGTCGGCCCCATTAGCATGTTAGTGTAAGGGGGTAGCAGAAGCTCCACAGACCCTGACGACCTGACATGGTTTGGACTACAGGCACATGCAAAGGGGAAGTGTAGAATTGCAGACCTTTGGTATCCCGGGTTCATCCTCTAGGTAGCACTGGCTTCTCTCAATTCCCTTGTGGTCTAGACAAAGAGAGGGAGGACGGGAAGGTTGGGCCTGGTGATGGAGAGAGTGAAGGGGAAAAGAGAGTAGATAGAATAGAGAGAAGAAGCTGCGTGAAAACAAGGTCAGGCACGGATCCTGGGAATTGAAGGGGCACCCCGAGCTGCAACTGTCAGGAACAAGACACAGACAGATATTGTGGGCTAACTCTTACGGACGGCCACTGTGGATCTTGGACTGAGGGACCCCAGGGAAGTGGGCATCATCTGGGCCGGGATGGAGAAAACTGTAGTGGGACACACCAAGGTACCAGGAGGCTGGTGGACTGAGGCAGCAGCCGGGAAGTGGAACAGGATATATAGTTATTGGACTGGACATAAGGAAAGTAACGGCGTTGATGATACTGAAGAAAATGCCTGTGAAGAACCATGTGTGAGTAAAGTTGTCATGTTGAAAGGAAACCCGGTGTCAGCTTCTCTTTTACTGGAACTGGATTGTGACTTTAAGGTGGACCGGTTGACACACCTGGGAACACACATGCTACTACCACCATTACATTCAATATTTCTTTTTCATGGAGCATAGCGGACAGGGGTAATACGACTACAACCCCCAACCTCGGCGGAGCATTTGTCCGGCCATTCATTAGTACGCCCTTGTGGGTGTGCTAACATGCTAATGAATGCGCAGCGTCAGAGGATGATCTCACTCACCTCTCTGCTGCCATCGCCGCCCGTCACTGGATTTTGGCTCAGTGCACTTGACCCCAGAGTTTGAGTCGTGCGCACTATGAAGCCGGGTGTACGTGTTCTGGCTTCAAACTGAAGTAGTGTGCATGATCCAAACTCCGGGGTCATGTGCACTGAGCCGAAATCTAGTGTCGGGCAGCGATGGCAGCAGAGAGGTGAGTGATATCATCCTCTGACGTTGCACATTCATTATCAGAAGGAAGGAAAAATTTGAACCAGCTCACCCCGTGAGGAGACCACCATCTATTCCAGGAAGGTGCACGGATTCATGGACAGCTTCAGCCAGACTGTGTGTGTAGAGATCTAAGAGAAAAGAAATATCCAGCATCCATTTTCCTTAAAAAATATCTTCTTCTTTATTGTAAAGATTAAAAAAATTCCATTTCCAATGCATTGTTTTTTACCCTTGGAAATGGAATTTTTTTAATCTTTACAATAAAGAAGAAGATATTTTTTAAGGAAATTGGATCCTAGATATATCTTTTCTCTTGGATCACTGCACATTGATTAGTATGTTAGCATTCCCACAGGGGTGTACTAACATGCTAATGGAGCCAACTAGCCAGGGGAACTAACCTCCAGGGGACTAGTCCCCTCACACATTAGCATACGATATAAGATCTTTACAACTACTTTTCTAAAGATCTCTTTATCTATGCTAGTGTATACAGGGACGGTTAGGCAGGGATTAGCAATCTACACCCAGAACTGCTCGTGGTCCTGGGTACATATTGGATCTGACAGCTTCCCTTTAAGTAAGAGAATGTAGCAAACTCTACTTCAAAACAGGTGACTATTAGTGTTGAGCGGACCCGGATCCGCAAAATCCGGATCCACACGGTTTGAGACCCCGATCCGAGTCCGACCAGTACCCGGGATTCGGGGTGCACGATCCGGATCCTTTTTTTTTTTCCTCTCTCTCTCTCTCTTTCTCTCTCTCTCTGTCTCTCTCTTTCTCTCTCGTCCCGGATCCCGTTCCCTATTGATTTGTATGGCCGCGGATTCCGGATCGGATCCGGACTTCGGCGGCAACCCGATCCGGATCCACCGAACCTGGATTATGACCGATCCGCTCAACTCTAGTGACTATGTTACCACAATGTTGGGAAGTATCGCATTCACATGTTTTTATACATTTTCCTTGTTCTGTCATGTAGTCTTTATATGATCTTGTTGACTGTATTGCTTATGCATTACTTACAATATGGCTTTATATTATTATGTGTGGTGTATTAATTAGAGGACAAACAACAGAATCCTTGGGTGAGAGGCTTCATAGAGTCAGAGCTCTAGTTTTGTAAGCCGCAGACTCGTGCAACGTATTTGAGCTAGTTGAGGAGAGTTTACGCTTAGTGCACTTTGTTTATCTAGTAGTATCTGTTCCTTTTCCTTGCTTCCTTCTGTGTGTGCTTTGTGTCTGTGTAGCGTGCTGAGTCATTCCAACACTTCAGTAGTCGAGCCAGTCAGGGGTTAAATTGGTTGTTCACTACTAGGTCAACCCCTTCTCAATCTGTATTTTTCCTGTTTTAAAATAAAAATACTTATATTCACATCCAGCGATGTTGACACTGTCTTTCCTGGGATTGTTCAAAAGTGTTACGTCATGCAATCCTTGCGGTCAATCAGTGGCCACTTTACTCTCTCCGCCTGAGTGTGATTGGTTAATTGAGAGAGAAAGGAGAATTGGCACCTAATTAAGACAAATGGCCAAAATGTGGGAGCAGCAAAGTAAGCAGAAGGGGCCAAAGCTACTGTACACGCAGGCCCGGATTTAGGGGGGGGGCAAGGGGCCCGGGCCCTGGGCCACCCACCAAGCAGGGGGCTCTCACCAATATAGGGATAAATATCTCAAAACATGTAAAATACACGTCTCTTTGCTGTGAACCGTTTCTAATGACAAAGAACATTTAACAAAAGAGAAACTATTGAAAGTGTAGGGAACTGGCAACGGTCCTACATCTCAGTGGCTGGCGCAGAGTCATGGCACCTGCGTCAGCAACCACTGACCTGGCTAAACAGACTTCCTTAGTACCTGTACCTAATGCTTAGCTTATGGTATGCGGCAGCCTTCTCCGATCCCAACAGAAGCTTCTAGGCCAGTGATGACGAACCTATGGCACGCACGTTGTCGCCTCATTCAGCCACTTTGAATTGCCGGTGTGATCGCAGCGGCAGTTCAAAGTTGTGTTGGAGCAGAGCCGGAGGAGAAATTTCTCCTCACTCTGACACTCCTCCTCTCCTAGGTTGCAGGCGTGATGCCTAGGAGACGGCGGGGGCGTCAGTAAGCGGCGTCGGCGTAATGACAACTGGTGGCAGTGCGGGAACTGAGGACCCGACCCAGCGGTGTGCAGCAGTGGAGCGGGTGCTAGAAGGTGAAGCTTTTTTTTTTTTTAAAAACTGTGTGCGGCAGCGGCTGTGTTAAGATGGGGGGGGACAAGGCAGCATGGGGGAAACATGGCAGTATGAAGAAAAACATGGCAGTATGGGGGAAACATGGCAGTATGGGGGAAAACTTGGCAGTATGGGGAAAAACATGGCAGTATGGGGGAAAACATGGCAGTATGGGGGAAAACATGGAAAAATGGGGGAAACATGGAAGGATTGGGGAAACATGGAAGGATGGGGAAAACATGCAAGGATGGGGAAAACATTAAAGGATTGGGGAAACATGCAAGGATGGGAGAAACATGCAAGCATGGGGAAACATGGCAGCATGGAGGAAAACATGGCAGCATGGGGGAAAACATGGCAGGATGGGGAAAAACATGGCAGCATGGGGTAAAACATGGCAGCATGGGATAAAACATGGCACCATGGGATAAAACATGGCAGCATGGGGGAAAACATGGCAGCATGGGAAAAACATGGCAGCATGGGGGAAACATGCAAGGATGGGGGGAAACATGGCAGCATAGGGGAAACATGGCAGGATGGGGGAAAACATGGCAGCATAGGGGACAACATGGAAGGATGAGGGAAAACATGGCAGCATGGGGGAAAACATTGAAGGATGGGGAACATGGAAGGATGGAGAAACATGGAAGGATGGGGAAAACATGCAAGGATGGAGAAAAGATGCAAGGATGGGGGAAAAATGCAAGGATGGGGGAAACATGCAAGCATGGGGAAACATGGCAGCATGGAGGAAAACATGGCAGCATGGGGGAAAACATGGCAGGATGGGGGAAAACATGGCAGCATGGGGAAAACATGGCAGCATGGAATAAAACATGGCAGGATGGGGGAAAACATGGCAGCATGGGTGAAACATGGCAGCATGGGGAAAAACATGGAAAGATGGGGAAAACATGTCAGCATGGGGGAAAACAGGGCAGCATAGGGGAAAACATGGAAGGATGAGGGAAAACATGGCAGCATGGGGGAAAACATGGCAGGATGGGGGAAAACATGCAAGTAGAGATGGGGAAAACATGGCAGGATGAGGGAAACATGGCAGGATGGGGAAAAACATGGCAGGATGGGGGAAAAAATGGCAGCATGGGGAAAACATGGCAGCATGGGGGACATATGCAAGGATGGGGGGGAAACATGGCAGCATGGGGGAAACATGGCAGCACGGGAGAAATATGGCAGGATGTGGGAAACTCAAATTAATTGAAAACCAATTAAGGACATCCATGCAGCAGGAATGACTTGTAAATTTGGCTATCATGAGCATCGAGTCAGATATACTGCGTGAATTGGACTTTAGTGACATCATTAGTGATTTTGCAGCACGAAAATCAAGGAAAGTGCCTGGATTGTAAACAATGAATGATTTTACCTGAATTAGTCTGCGTAATTGATTTTTGTAAATAAACTTGCATTTGTTTCATTTTGTGTTACATATTGCAACACCTTGAAAAATGGGCCTCCCTCCAAAATGGGCCGCAGGTCACCCACCTCTTAAATCTGGCTCTGTGTAGACGTTTGCATTGTGGTGTTAGAGCCTGCAGTACAGCGAGTGTAACGGGGGCAGGGGGCGCCTCAGGGGTTGTAGTCGCGGTCTCCCGCCCAGGGTGCGGCAGGCTGACCCCCGGCCCGGCCGTCACTGTTAAAACGGAGGTGTTGTTTGTGGGGCAGAGTGTGGGTGGCAGGGACACTTCCATGTGGGCAATTTGCTTCTCGGTGACACCTTTTTCTCTCGGCTCACAGGCCTCTTCACCACTCCCAGTAAAGAGCCACAGACAGGCAGTTGATGAACCAAGAAACATTTTATTGAACACAGCTTCCGCTCTTCTTTACACCTTTCAGCATCAAGTCACTTTGGCTTACAGGTTAAACTTCTTGCTGACGGTTTCCTCTTTCCCCGGTAACTTTCCCTCACCTGCAGGGGACATGCGTTAACCCCCTAGTAGCTGCACACTGAACCCTGTTTCACTGTAGGGCAGATCTAGCACAAACTACTGGCTCTGGATAAGTTCTCACCTCTCCACTTCTTTGTCAGGGCACTAACCTTCGTCTGCAGGGGCCACTTGTTATCCCCCTGATAGCTGCACTCCACTCTAGTACACACCACCGGCTCCGGACTAGTCCCAACTCTTCCACCGTTTCTCATGGGTTTCCTCTGCTTTCTAGCCAAGAGTACTCACTCAGGCTGACTGCCTCGTCTCACTCCCACACTCTGCCCCGTCACCTCAGACCGAGCTTGCTCGCCTCTCACATCTCACTGCACACTGGACTCTGCATTCAGAACCCTTCCTTCCCCACCTAGGCTGCCCTGCCCCTTCCTTCCCTGCCACTGTTACCAGGGGAACCACTGCTCTACACTGGCACCTAGTGGAGAAACAGTTTATGACAGGTAACATTTTACCATCAACATTTACAATTTGCCACCATACTACTGTGGCATTTTCAGGGGGGAAAAACCGCTCCTTCACTACCAGGGGTCCGACTACCCCTTACACGAGAATGCTGCAGAGAGCCAGTGCAATGCTGATAGTGCAAAGCAAGTCTGAAGTGTGGTACTGTCAGTGTGTATGCAAAATAGGCTGTGGAAAGCCTATAGATTGGCGACCTAAAATCAGGTGCCCAGTAAAATCTGAGATTCCGACACCGTACATTACATGTGTAAAGTTATTACTGTTGTGCACCGTTCGGGGTAAGTGCCTCCATATTAAAAGTTTGCAATAAAAGAATCCATCCTGTTAGGTTGGATTTCGTCGTACAGAGTTTTGCGCAAAACTTGCTGATTGTAATGGCAGCAGCAGACGCTGTTTAAACTACAGATTCTGACACTCTGGTGCTTCTGAGTTACACAGGCAGGCCAGGGTGTTGACCAGCTGTGTGCTCATTCATGGTCATGCTGGTTATCTCTGGGATCACATGTTGTTGTAAACCTATTACATTTGCTCTGGTTACAAGGAATTGGTAGAACCAGTCTGGGAATGGAGCAGGTGCTGAACGATCACGGTCGCAGGGACCGTGACTAGGCCCAAGGGTGCTGAGTGCCCGCTGGCCCCATCCCCTACTTCAAGGCTGCACATCCAGCTAAATGCATAGTGGTGCAGAGACCCATTAGGTCTCTGCACTGTGAAACACTGCTGGCCAAACAGAAACCGGCAGCTTTCAGTGGCGTCCCCGTGACTGAGGGATCTCATGACAATGATGTCATGCGTTGCCATTGCATGGACGCTAATGAAAGCTGTCAGCCACTGCAGGCCAGCTGTAGACGAGGACGCCGCACAACGTGGGAGCCAGGGAGCGTGAGTACAGTATACAGCAGGAGGGAGACAGTATATATCAGATGGGGACCAGGAGAGTAACATATATACCTGGAGGGGGACAGTATATACCAGGAGGGGGACAAGATATATGAGGATGGGGGACATATCTACCAGGATGGGGTACATATTTACTAGGATGGGAGACATGCCAGGATGGGGGCATATATACCAGTATGGAAAACATATCTACCAGAACATATATTCCAGGATGGGGGACATATTTACCAGGAAGTAGCCCAGGAGGGGGGATATTTATCAGGATGGGGGACTTATTTACTTTGATGATGGATGACATACCAGGATGAGGGCATATTTACCAGGATGGAAAACATATATACCAGGATGAGGGACATATTTACCAGGAAGTAGCTCAGAATGGGGGATATTTACCAGGATGGGGGACATATTTACCAGGATGTAGCCCAGGATGGGGGACATTTACCAGGAGGGGGGACATATTTACCGGGAAGTAGCCCAGAATAGGGACATTTACCAGGATGGGGGACTTATTTACTAGGATGACGGAGGACATACCAGGATGAGGGCATATATACCAGGATGGAGAACATATGTACCAGGATGAGGAACATATTTACCAGGAAGTAGCCCAGGATGGGGGACATTTACCAGGATGGGGGACATATTTACCAGGATGTAGCCCAGGATGGGCAACATTTACCAGGATGGGGGACATATTTACCAGGAAGTAGCCCAGAATGTAGACATTTACCAGGATGGGGATTTATTTACTAGGATGATGGAGGACATACCAGGATGAGGGCATATATACCAGGATGGAGAACATATGTACCAGGATGAGGGACATATTTACCAGGAAGTAGCCCAGGATGAGGGACATTTACCAGGATGGGGAACATATTTACCAGGAAATAGCCCAGAATGGGGGACATTTACAAGGATGGGGGACATATTAACCAGGAAGTAGCCCAGAATGGGGACATTTACCAGGATGGGGGACTAATTTACTAGGATGATTGAGGACATACCAGGATGAGGGCATATATACCAGGATGGAGAACATATGTACCAGGATGAGGGACATATTTACCAGGAAGTAGCCCAGGATGGGGGACATTTACCAGGATGGGGAACATATTTACCAGGAAGTAGCCCAGAATGGGGGACATTTACCAGGATGGGGGACATATTTACCAGGATGTAGCCCAAGCTGGGGGACATTTACCAGGATGGGGACTTATTTACTAGGATGGAGGACATACCATGATGGGGTCATATATACCAGGATAAGGAACATATATACTAGGATGGGGGACATATTTACCAGGAAATAGCTCAGGATGGAGGACATTTACCAGAATAGTGAACATATTTACCTGAAAGGAGTCCAGGATAGGGTACATTAGAACAAGATGGTGAGCATTACTACAAAATAATGAGGAGGGCAACTTGTATGTCTTTAACGATTTAGAGCGCTAAATGTATACATACATACATCTGACCAACATGCGGGAATGGGTGGTAGGGGGGCTCAGGTCCAAATTTTGCATAGGGGCCCATCAAACTCTAGTTACGCCACTGGAAGGGAGGTTGAGTAGAGGAGGCCCCCTAGATACCCAAAGTGGCTCATTGTGTGATTACATTCCTTTACGGAATGTCTAAGGAATTCTATTTTCACATCATTTTCTCTTGCCGTCACATGAATCGCAGTTGCAGAAACTTTCTGTTTTGTGTGTCACTTGTGCTCTGGTTAATAATCCAATCCTGCGTACTAATCTTATCCCACTGGTTTAACACAGCGGTTACAGTAAAACATATGAATCATGAAGAGACCAAAGACCTTTAGAAAGAAAACACAGAGACAGTTCGCTCCTTTGAGGTCGCTTCTGAACTCTTTGAAAACACAATTTTCAAAATCCTCCATAATTCTCCACATAGATCACTGTCTGACAAGGAATAACAGAGATTTCCCTCAGGATCCTATCTCGGTGATTGAAAATGTCATTGCAAAATTAAATTGATATATCAAGTCATAATGGTGGAAATTTTTACAACTCTGTTATTTTCATGTCAGCAGCTAAGAAAACGGAAACAAGAAATGGAAAAGGAATGAAGAGAATTCATATACTTCAATTAAAGAGAAAAAAATAGTAATCTGGTGACATTAAAGAACAGCAATAATGGAAAACTAAAAGCTTTTATGAAATAATATAAGCATTCTTCCACCAACCTGATCAATCATACCTGGAGAATCAGGATGGGGCTGAAAATGGAAAAACATATCGGTTTTAGGAAATATTATGGCTTTAAATTAAAAGTCCAAATATAGGTGTTGGAACTGCTACATACCTCAATGTATACGGGCCTCTCATGGAATGTCAAAGGGTCTGCCAAAATTGAAAATTGAGATTTACCAAATTTTTGTGAACAACAGTATTATTTATTGGAGCCGCTTGAATGACATTACTAGAAGTCGACATACTGGTACTAAGGGACACTATGTTTACACTGTTATGAGGGGCTGCTGATAAGTCAGAAACATACGAGATAGGATGATGAAACTTTTCATTTATTCCACATACTCTCCCCTGATGACAACACACTTCTTACATCAGTATGCCAAGTTCTGTAAGCCAAGCAAAAAGAAGGATTTCGGTTGTGCCTCAAACCAGGCATCCGTAGCAGCCATAGCATCAGAAATAGTGTGAAATTTGGTATGCTTGAGGTGTTTTTTCAGGTTTGGAAACAGATAATAGTTGGAGGGAGCTAGATCTGGTGAATAAGGTGGGTAGTCAACCAGCTGGAAGGCCAGCTCTGACAGTTTTGCCGTGGTCGCTTGTGCAGTGTGAGCAAAGGCGTTGGCTTGCAGAAACAAGACTCCTTTGGACAGCTTGCAGCGCCTTTTGGCCTTCAGAACTGCCTTCAATTGGTTCAAAAGTTCATGTAATACCTTACATTGATGGTGGAACCCTTTTGAAGGTATTCCACTAGCAGCAAGCCCTTCTTATCCCAGAACACAGATGCCATCACCTTAGTGGGTTATTTTTGCACCCTGAACTTCTTTGGATGAGGAGAACCACTGTGCCTCCACTCTTTTGACTGCTCCTTGTTTTCAGGGTCATACAAATAAATCCAGGTCTCATCCATAGTGACCTGTCGATCCAGGAAGTTCTTATCAGTCCGGAAACGCTGACAAATGGACCAGGAAGTTTTCACTTGCATGCTTCTCTGATTTGTTGTCAAACATTTGGAGACCCACTTTGCAGATAAATTCCTCATGTCCAAATGTTCATGGATAACGACACAAACACGTTCACAGGAAATCCCCATGATGTCTGCTATTGCTTTAGCTGAAATTTGTCAATTCTCCAGTATGAGGTTGTTCACAACATCTACGATCTCCGGAACCACAACCACTCTCGGTCGTCCAGGACGTTCCTCATCATTGGTGCTGAAGTGGCCTGTTTTAAATTTGGCAACCCAGTTCTTAACTGTGGAATATGAAGGGCATTGATCCCCCAAAGTCTGCGACATATCACTATGAATATCCTTTGCGGACGTTCCTTGCAGAAACAAGAATTTTATCACTCCTCTGCTCTCGGTTGTTTTGAATATCACATTATATTCTGCCATTTTGATTTTCTGCGTGCGTAGAACACTGTTGTCATAAGCAACAAACACAAAATTTTGAAAACATATATTAGACACATTAAGGCTTTCATGTCATGTAACATTCATTACCATAGAAACAAAACAAGATCACAAAGCCAAAGACTTATCAGCAGCCCCTCATATATTGGATCCTGGAATTATTGTTTTTGTAAGAAACACTACTAGCACCATGAGGGATTTTGGTTGTATTTTTTAAGGAACAATCTTTTTGAGGTTTTTTTTTTGGCTTTATGGAACTGTCTGAAAAGTAACACCTTGCCAATGAGATTGCTATGATGATACTATTAACTGATCCCCTAACAACGGACTTGCCACCAGGTCAAAACTGTTCAGTTCTTCATCTTATCTTATTCCCGCTGCTCCTCTGATAATTCAGTTTTTTTTTATTTCTTTAAACCCACCAGACAGTTCAAGAGATATGGGCCTTTTTATGTTTTGCTTCTTTCTATGATCTTTATGGGCGTGGCTCACATACTAATTATGCAGTGCAGTTTAGACACATGCCCCTGAGGATCCTGTGAGCCACACCCCCTCAGTAAAGAGCTTAAAAATTAGACCATTTCTCTGGAACAGTATAACAGATTTTAAATTAACAAAAAAGGAAATACTAATAGGAGCAGCTTGAATACAATAAGCACAAAAACTGGCCACTTGTGACCTGGTGATAGGTCTCTTCTAAACTGTCATTATAGTGATATACCTTGTACTTGGGCTCAGTTTTAGTCTCAGTTGTTGTGTTTTCTACTACATTGCCCATGGCACTTCAGTATATTGCACAGTTCTATTATTCTGCTTACAACAGAGGTATAATTCCTGAGACAGGATAGGCTATCATTGTCACAAAAGGGGCAGATTGAGCATTTGTTAAAAATCTCAAAATTTTAGTCAGGTCAAGGGCTGTATCTAAGAGGGTGACATGATGCCAAGCACTTTTGAGAAGTAGGAGCATGGCCATGCCATGGATTTCCTTTGTTCCCCTAACCACCTCTGGCCAGCTCCTGCTGCCACTAGTTTATGCAACATAATGGCAAATATGGAGGCTGCAATTCTTTATCATAACCCTTAACATCGACCAAATTGATGTAGTTTTTTCATTTGGCCTAAAAGTCACTAATAAGCCTGGAGGAATTGGCATGCAAGTGGAAGAGTGCTGTGATTGGTGACAGCCGAAACAATGGGTGGGTGATGATTTTGGCAACAAACTCTTAATATTCCAATAGGCCACGTATGTCCACACAGCTAGCCCCACGTATGTCCCCACAGCCAGCTCCATGTATGTTACTGTAACACCCTAGGATCGAGGGGGTTTTCACCCGACACGTCGCTGGGCCAGGGGTGCAGATCATCTGCGTCATCACGAAGTGGCCTGACCCGGTTTCCTGACCCCGAGACGTACAGGAGGTGAAGGATGGCGGTGTGCGGGAGAAAGGACAGAGGATGGGGGTGGTAGTGACGGTGAGGAGAGTCTCTTTAGATCGTGACGCCACCTGTGGTTCGCGACCAGGGATGGGCTGCCGCTGCGGGTGCTGCTCTCTGGGGCTGATGGTAATGTGACGCCCTGGGCAAGCCAGGGGTCACAGGTCACAACAACACACACACCCCACATTCCCTGCAGGTACACCAGCTAACCAGAAATCCTTGTTGCCTTCCTCCAGGGGCTAGTGTCCACACCAGGGGGTGGAGCCAGGCGGTTGGTGTCCACCCACCAAGGAGTTCATAGCCCTGGAGGCAGGAAGGAGCAGGCAGTTCAGCCAGGGAGGAGGAAGTGGAAGGAAGTGAAGTGTAGTGGAGCTGAAGAAGAAAGCTGAAGTGACAGAGAAGTGAAAGTAGAGAAAGTGCAAAGTGGCAGTTTAGTACAGCCTGAAGTGGTCTGAGGCTGTGTGCCTGGACAGAGACAGCAAGGTCAGCAGACGGCGGAGATTGTCTGGAGTGGGACTGTTTGGAGGTTCCTGGAAGGACCGCGGACGGGTGGTGACCCGGCGGTCTGGAGCAGCGTGCAAAGGACAGTCAGCACCAGGGCAGGGGGCTCTCGGACCCCGGCAAGGCTTGGAGTCGCCAGACATTGCCAAATCCGTCAGTGAAGGGGACGTAGATCCCCCAACAACCAAGTCCCGATTGAAGGCAACAGCCCAACCAGTGTAGGAGAGACACCGCCACCGCCAAGGCACCAGTTTCTCAGGGCCAGCGCCTGCGGGCAAAGAGTAGAGCTCCCCCGGTCCAGCTTGAAGCCGGGGAGCGGGTTACCGGTGGGGACCCATCGCGACCAACATAGAACAAAGGTGCAAGGAAAAGGGACATCACCGTCACCTACTGGGAGAGCAAGTGCAGCCGTCCGTGGGAACCGTCTTTCCAGCCGTGTGGTTTACCGTAAAACTGTGTCAACGTCTCAGGCTGAGTGAGTACCACAGTGCCGCAAGGCACAGCGCTGCCCCCGCGTCCCTGCGCCCACCAGGCCCTGCATCTCCCATCTCATCACCGGGCCCCGGGATCACCAACCCCTACCCACGGAGGGGCAACACAACACCTGGCTGCTCCGCATCACCATCCCCGGGATCCCCATATTGAGCAGCGGTGGTGAAATCACCACAACCGTGGGTGGCGTCACGGACAATAAACTATCCCCACACCCAACAACCCCCTTTCACTCACGGGCGAGGAGTGCCGCTCGAGAAACCCCCGGGATCCGGCCCACAGCTCGAGCCACCACTGAGCAGCAACCGCCGGACCCGAGCAGAACGGGTGAGCGTAGATAGCGCGGTTCCGATGTGGGGCTGGTCAAGGACCTCAGCCCCGGATCTTATATGCTATTTGGCTGCAGACTCAGTGGGACAGGTCCGGTAACTTTTCTAGCCGTTCCAGCGACCCTTGCAGAGTTTGTAGACAACATGAAGTATATCTGCCCTAGGGTTCTCTACCCCAAAGCAGCCGCCTGCTTCTCCCCAGCGACCACGTTGAATGCCTTGGCCCACAGAGCTGCTCACGGCACATCCACTCTGCTCTGTGTTTGTAGTTGTTCTCTCCTTGTTGTAGTTGTTTTGTGTGTTCCAAGCTGTTGCCCCCAACCACTGCCACCGACCGGTTCACTACTCTCACTAGGTCAACCTGCTCTTCCCACTGTGTGCTCCTGCCTCCCCCTGGTGGTTGCTTCTCCCTGACACTGAGTCCCCAGCTCCAGTGGATCGGGGAGCCCCTGGTGCGGTGGCGTCCTGTAAACCCAACCACTGTAGTGACCCCCTACTGTCATTCGACCCTGGTTCCCACTGGGGAGAGCAACCCACTGTAACTGTGTGTGTATGTTGGTCTAACCGGTATCGACCTTCATTGGACCCAGGATAAGTACTACACCCTAATGAAGGTGCAGTACCCTGTGTCGCCTGAAGCCTCAGGGGCGCCACATCACCACAGGCATACAGAAGAAGTAACTAATAAGTGGTGTCCCCCATTACACATTGATCATCTGTCTGTAATGTGGCGAGGTGTGGTAGTCGTGGGTGAGGTAGTCATCTCCTGTGCCACAGTATATTATATTACCAGACTCAGTGTGTGGACTTGCGTTATGGAGGCAATACAGTTAGGTCCAGAAATATTTGGACAGTGACACAAATTTTGTTATTTTAGCTGTTTACAAAAACATGTTCAGAAATACAATTATATATATATAATATGGGCTGAAAGTGCACACTCCCAGCTGCAATATGAGAGTTTTCACATCCAAATCGTAGAAAGGGTTTAGGAATCATAGCTCTGTAATGCATAGCCTCCTCTTTTTCAAGGGACCAAAAGTAATTGGACAAGGGACTCTAAGGGCTGCAATTAACTCTGAAGGCGTCTCCCTCGTTAACCTGTAATCAATGAAGTAGTTAAAAGGTCTGGGGTTGATTACAGGTGTGTGGTTTTGCATTTGGAAGTTGTTGCTGTGACCAGACAACATGCGGTCTAAGGAACTCTCAATTGAGGTGAAGCAGAAAATCCTGAGGCTGAAAAAAAAGAAAAAATCCATCAGAGAGATAGCAGACATGCTTGGAGTAGCAAAATCAACAGTCGGGTACATTCTGAGAAAAAAGGAATTGACTGGTGAGCTTGGGAACTCAAAAAGGCCTGGGCGTCCACGGATGACAACAGTGGTGGATGATCGCCGCATACTTTCTTTGGTGAAGAAGAACCCGTTCACAACATCAACTGAACTCCAGAACACTCTCAGTGAGGTAGGTGTATCTGTCTCTAAGTCAACAGTAAAGAGAAGACTCCATGAAAGTAAATACAAAGGGTTCACATCTAGATGCAAACCATTCATCAATTCCAAAAATAGACAGGCCAGAGTTAAATTTGCTGAAAAACACCTCATAAAGCCAGCTCAGTTCTGGAAAAGTATTCTATGGACAGATGAGACAAAGATCAACCTGTACCAGAATGATGGGAAGAAAAAAGTTTGGAGAAGAAAGGGAACGGCACCTGATCCAAGGCACACCACATCCTCTGTAAAACATGGTGGAGGCAACGTGATGGCATGGGCATGCATGGCTTTCAATGGCACTGGGTCACTTGCGTTTATTGATGACATAACAGCAGACAAGAGTAGCCGGATGAATTCTGAAGTGTACCGGGATATACTTTCAGCCCAGATTCAGCCAAATGCCACAAAGTTGATCGGTCGGCGCTTCATAGTACAGATGGACAATGACCCCAAGCATACAGCCAAAGCTACCCAGGAGTTAATGAGTGCAAAAAAGTTGGACATTCTGCAATGGCCAAGTCAATCACCAGATCTTAACCCAATTGAGCATGCATTTCACTTGCTGAAATCCAGACTTAAGACGGAAAGACCCACAAACAAGCAAGACCTGAAGGCTTCGGCTGTAAAGGCCTGGCAAAGCATTAAGAAGGAGGAAACCCAGCGTTTGGTGATGTCCATGGGTTCCAGACTTAAGGCAGTGATTGCCTCCAAAGGATTCGCAACAAAATATTGAAAATAAAAATATTTTGTTTGGGTTTGGTTTATTTGTCCAATTACTTTTGACCTCCTAAAATGTGGAGTGTTTGTAAAGAAATGTGTACAATTCCTACAATTTCTATCAGATATTTTTGTTCAAACCTTCAAATTAAACGTTACAATCTGCACTTGAATTCTGTTGTAGAGGTTTCATTTCAAATCCAATGTGGTGGCATGCAGAGCCCAACTCGCGAAAATTGTGTCACTGTCCAAATATTTTTGGACCTAACTGTATGCCTTTGCAGGAAGCTTGATGCTGAGGACTTCAGCTGGCCAGCAAAACAGATGTTGCACAGTTCAATGGGAGAGACCACCAGCCCAAAATAAACTTTTTACTGAACAGTAACTCAGTGAGGATAATGTACAGTAGACATCTGGTACACAACTTCTCGTACGCTTCGTCCTGAATACAGAGCATCTCTAAACACAGTCTCTTTACTTCTTCACAGTCACTTCATAATGAGTCCAATAGCCTCACATGTTTTACCACCACCCAGCTTAGTACCACAGTCCAATCCATGAAAGTAATTTTTTCCTACCGAGGTTCCGAGTCTTGTCCTTCCATTAAAGAAGCTGGTTTACCAGTATGGCCAAACTTGGCTTCAAGCTTCTTGATGCTTAGGGAACTCTCACCTGGCGACTCTTTTTGTCTCACATTCTCTTCCTTCCCGGCCTGTTACCTTTTAGAGTTATAAACTCTGATCTGTCCTGCTAGGCGTCCTTTCCTACGGTTTGTCTCCAGTGCTTCTTTCAATTCTCTGATTGTCTCCACCAGATCGTTCTGCACCTCAGTCAACTCTCTTTCAGTATTCAGGATCTCGCTGTCCTCTGCCTTGGTCTCCTCTCACCTTAGGGACACACCACGTCATGCAGCCTCATCGACTAACCAGACCTTAGGTCTGTCTCTGTCACATGCTGGGCCCTTCTGAACATTTGACAAGAAACTGTCACTATCCCTGCATTCAAGCCCCTCCATCTCTGGGCTAGTCCGAAACATTAATTCTAACCTTCCCTACTCACTACCTGGTGCTGGGCAGGCAGGGCACAGCTTCATCACATCGCATACATTATAATGCATCATATCACAGTTTGCATTACCAACACTTATCACATTATACATTACCTAACAGCTCTATTGATGTCTTCAGGGGGGAACGGGGCAATATGTCCATCTCCTTATATTTCAGCTTCACAAGTCATGATATGGTGGCCCTGAGAAACTTACTTCTTTCTGAGTTTTAGCCTTTTAACACAACTCAATCAAATAGTAATTGAGTAGCAAAACACAATGAAGCAAATACATTTTATATTCAGTAATCACTTTGTGCTCCCCTCGTATCAAATGTACCAATCGCTTGGTGAAAAGCCTTATATGAAAACATATGTTACATATAAACTGCTTTTTTTTTTACATATATTTTTATCACATTTTTGATGCTTTTGTCTTTTGTTGGTATATCGTGTTTTAACCCCTTTACGTCTTGGTCGCCCTCCACCTGTTACCGCAGGCTCTGGCGGCAAGTCCACAGATCTGATCAGCAGACATGTGTAACTAACAGGCACAGGTGGATCGAAGATCCACCTGTGACTGTTAACCCCTTAGATCGTGCTGTCAAACACTGACAGCGCAATTTAACGGGCTGTGACGATGATCGCGCCTTTCCCTACCACTACTGGCGGCCATGTGAGGCGCTGTTGCTCTGATCAGCAGAAATACACGGGTGATCGGACTGTGCAGTGATAAAGTCCCCTATGGGGACTAGTAAAATAAATAAAAAATATAAGGTAAAAATGTTTTAAAAAATAAAAAAATCTAAAAGTTGAAATCACCCCCCTTTTACCCCATTGAAAATAAAAGTTACAAAAATAAAAAAATTCACATATTTGGTATTACCACGATCAGAACCGCCCGATCTAGGAAAATATAAAATCAATTAATCTGATCGGTATATGGCATGGCAAGAAAAAAAGTCAGACGCCAAAATTACATTTTTTGGTCTCCGCAGCATTTCTTTAAAATGCAATAACAGGTGATAAAAACATCACATCTACACTAAAATTATATAATTAAGAATGCCACCCCAAGACGCTAAAAACAAGGCATCACTGAGGCCCAGATCCCAAAAAATGAGAACGCTACGAGTCTAAGAAAATGGCGACAAAAGTGCAATTCTTTTTTTGGACAAACTTTAGATTTTTTTTTACCCCTTAGATAAAAGTAAATGTATACATGTTATGTATAGTGAAAATGGTAAATAAAAAACCTTCAAAACCATTGTGGAGGGGGCGAGGCGATGTAGCCGACCGGAGAGGACGCATGGGAAGAGAGCTCCTATAATCCTGATCTTATCCTGGCCATTTACACCCGGTTACCTGACCCATTTACTCACTGACCTGCTGCTGTGACAGGAGACACCATCTGGAGGCTGGTGATTCCCACTGGAGCTATTCTCTGACTCCTGCACGGCGTTGCTGGATCTCCTGAGGCTGGAGAGTGTGGAGCAGCAGCCATCTTCCCTACAGCATGCATTTCCACAGTGAGCAGCAGAGCATGACTCCGGAGAGCAGTGAGGAGTGACAGATTTATGGCCAGAAGTGAAGACTGCCAGGACCCCAACAAATCCTCCCCCTCCCCTTTAAGAGACACCACGACACAATTTTCTTTGAAAACAAAACTTTTTATTTAACTTTTTCTTTGGAGAGTCAAAGGAAAACAATGCTCTCATCTTTTGGGATAAAATTATGGTCACAGCTCTCCAAAACAGGCGTTAAAACCAGCCAAATATACCAGGGGTTTAGGTAAAGTACCGCCACTCGGCCGTCCGGTGCGGGTGTTTCACCTCCATTTCTCCTTAATTCCGACCCCTTCCGCTGCTGTGACTTGATAATACCAAACAACCGAAAAAACTCACATCTCCTTTCAACCAAAAACCTTAAAAAGAGGGGAGGGTGGGCGGGAAACTGGTCCGGGTCCTCAGAGAGAGTGGCCAGGAAAACTCCCTTGATCCTGTGCAGCAAGCTGCGGAGGGAGGAACCAATGACGTTTTAATGGGAGGAGTGACAGAGTCGAGAGGTCTCTTAAAGGGGGATCACCTATTTTCACAGGAAGGGGCCAGCAGTCAGGGGGCAGCATCCACATTCGGGCTGCAGTGCCCTACAGACTGCCAGGACCCCAACAAATCCTCCCCCTCCCCTTTAAGAGACACCACGACACAATTTTCTTTGAAAACAAAACTTTTTATTTAACTTTTTCTTTGGAGAGTCAAAGGAAAACAATGCTCTCATCTTTTGGGATAAAATTATGGTCACAGCTCTCCAAAACAGGCGTTAAAACCAGCCAAATATACCAGGGGTTTAGGTAAAGTACCGCCACTCGGCCGTCCGGTGCGGGTGTTTCACCTCCATTTCTCCTTAATTCCGACCCCTTCCGCCAAGGAGCAGCAAATCAACGAGCTGCGACCCCACCCACCATGGACTGGAGTGCTTGCACGACACCCTCACGGATTCCTGCCAAGAACAACTCCTGACCACTATCATTCAGATGCACTCCATCCGCCCGCAGGTAAGCCGTATTATCACCCTCCAGCTGGTGATGGCGGACGACCACCCCGTTTTTGAACCGTATAAATTTTGAGATACGCTGATTCAGCGTACGCCGGGTTCGTTCCATGGCGAAACCTTCCTTAGCGCCATGCCAAACAAGCCGCGGAATCACCTCGGACCAAACCAGCTTCATTTGAGGGAAGAAACAGGGGAATTTGTCCATATCAGACCGCATAAGGGTCAGTAACTCAGCCAACGGAAACGAAACCAGGTCGTTACCCCCGGCGTGTATCACCAAAACCACTGGGGAGGAGACCATCCTTGCTATCTTGACCACTTCTGGTAAAACCTGCGGCCAGGACAGGCCCCTGATACCTCTCCAGTTAACGTCGGTGTCAAGTAATCCCAAGGACCGGCCACCAGGTCGGGAGTCCGCTCTCCGAGCCGCCCAGTACACAAACGAATGACCTAGGATCCACACACACGGACGGCTTGTATCTGAAAAGAAAACAATGTCAAACCACAGACAAAAACAGATGAACAGGTACCTTCACCCTTCCAATGCTCCCGCTAACCACATCCCGCAAGAACGACTCATGAGCTCCCAAACCACACCGGCGTGCTCCAGTTACAACACCTAATCCAAGTCGAAGGCCTGCTCTGCAGTGCCTGCGTTTAAGACCAGCTCAGGGCGAATGTATCTCATGAAGCACCTGGAACGCCATCTTCCAACCCGCTGGATTTCCGAATCTTGCATACCTGCCCGTGAAGCCTCCGTGGCAGCCCCGATACGGAAAGAATGAGTCCCGAATTCAGACGCTGGCAGGCCAAGATGGGTAAGAATGCGCCGCAAAAAATTTAAAAACTGCCCCGCTAATAGGGGGGAACCGTCCTCATGTGTAAAAAATTGCGGCCCATCGGTTCTGATCGCTAGAAAAGACCTAACAAGAGCTCCAGGGCACACTGGGCCTGGGATAGAAAACAGGGGAAACCATGTTCCCCTGCTTTCCTGATCCATCTTAGATTTACGCAAGCGTACTCGCAACCCGTCGCCACATACTAAAACATCGTCCCGTTGTAAGCCACCTATGTCTCCCCGTGCCTTCGGTACAAGTTCCCCGACCCGAAGGGCCCCGAAAAATGCGGTTACAAAAGCCGCTGCAAACAAAGTGAATTCGTATGAAGAATTACATAAAACCTTTGCCCCATCGATTAATTCAGCCAACAGATGAAAAGAGATGGGCCTTCTACGGTCAATCCTAATGTCACTTCTCCTCCAGCCCTTCAGAACTTGGTGCACCAAAAAGGACTTTGTAACATCTGGCCAGTTCCTGAGTTTAAAGTTAAACGCTATGCCCGATAGCCGGTTACGTGTAACCGCCCCGGATGCCCGCCGGTTGTGCAGGGACACCAAATACTTCAGTGTAAGCTGTAATAAAGTGTCGCCCGAAGGCGCACCAGAAATTTCCCCCACCAAGTCGCACCAATCGTTCCATGCCTTACCGTAGACTCTCCAAGTCGACGGGGCCACTGAGGAATGGATCATCGGGATCAGCTGAGCGGGACATCCCACATCCCTGCTGGGCACACCAAACCTTGAACCTCTGCTGATGGATGCAAATCCCGGAATCTCTGAAATTGAAAACGCGACAGGGCGTCCGCCATGTTATTTTTGCAACCAGGAACATGCTTCGCTTTAAAACAAACGTTTATTGATAAGCATTTTAAAACTAAAAATCTGATCAGGCTGATGACTGGGGGGGAAGAGGCGGACAAGTGGTTGATGGCATGCACCACGCTGGCATTATCGCACCAAAAAATGATCCGCTTATTCCTCAACGCCTCCCCCCAAATTTCGACCGCGACCGCTATAGGGAAAAGTTCAAGCAGGGTAAGGTTCCCGGTCCACGCCCACTGTACCCAGGTTTCCGGCCATTTTTCGGCACACCACTGCGTGCCAAAAATGACCCCGAATCCAATGGCTCCTGCAGCGTCCGAAAAAAGTTCTACCTCCGAGTTTGTCCGGTCCGCCTCTTGAAAGCAAGTGCGGCCGTTGTATGTACTCAAAAATTTTTGCCACACAAACAAGTCGTTCTTTAGGGATGTTGTTATACGAATTCGATGGTGTGGAAGCCGTACCCCACAAGTAGCCAATGACAGGCGCCTGGAAAAAATCCTGCCCATGGGCATGACCTTGCAGGCAAAATTGAGTGAACCCAATAGTGACTGCATTTGGAACAAGGTGACTTTTCCCACGGAAATGACCGCCGAAATAAGGTCAAGCAGGCCTCGGATTTTTTCCGGGGGAAGCCTGAACTCCATAGCTTCGGTATCAATGATTATACCCAGGAAAGACAAGACCGTGACAGGGCCAATGGTTTTTTCTTTTGAAAGGGGGGCACCAAACCGTCCCATGAGGGACTGAAAACAGTCCAATACGGATTGGCACAACGGAGAGGCAGCGGGGCCGACGAATAAGAAATCGTCCAAATAGTGAGTTATCCCCTCGGAACCTGTCTCCCGGCGGGCAACCCATTCTAAAAAGGAGCTGAACATTTCAAAATACTGGCAAGAAATGGAACAACCCATGGGGAGACAGGTGTCGAAATAATACTCACCGTCCAGCATTGCACCCAGCAGGTGATGACAGTCCGGATGTACCGGCAAGAGGCGGAAGGCCGACTCTATGTCGGATTTTGCCAAGAGAGCACCCCTACCAGCAAGCCTGACCAATTCAACTGCCCTATCGAAAGACACATAATGAACCGACGAGTCTTCCTCAGGTATACCGTCATTCACCGATCTACCCTTGGGATAGGACAGGTGATGAATGAGCCGGAATTGTCCATGTTCCTTTTTGGGAACCACCCCCAAGGGTGACACCCGCAGGTTACTGAAAGGTGGGGCCTTAAACGGACCTTGAAAACGCCCTAAGGCCACTTCCTTAACCAGTTTGGAACGGATGACTTCCGGGTTTTCCCTTGCTGATTTCAAATTGGGGGATGATGAGGGGAGCCTAGAAAAAAGGAAAGGTATGAAAAAACCGAACGAAAAACCGAATCTGATTTGGGCTGCAGCCCGTCTATTGGGGTACCTGCTTAGCCACGGCTCCATCATGGTGACGCTCACTGGGGTCACGGTTTTCCTGAGTCCCGGGTTTAGCCCCGTGGGCTTTTTGAGCGGGCTTGTTGCATTTGGAGGCAGTGTGAGGCCCCCCGCACACCGAGCACTCGTGCTTGTACTTGCACAGGGTGTGGTATTTACAGAATCCGTCGTTAAATAACCAACATGTTCCCGGGCGGCGGATGGCCACCGCGCCCGTGTGAGATCCGGGCACGGCAGTCCCCCCGGGAAAAGGCTGTATAACCCTCTGCGCCATCATCAGGCGGAGCCAAGAGTCAGTGGCCTTGACTCCCCAACCCAGGTGGGGCTGAAGGTCCAAACGGCGACGGAAGTCCTCATCGTACTTCCACCACGCCGAACCTCCATGGGCCTTGTACGAGCTGTAGATGCTGTCCAGGTAAATAAACAATTCTGAGCACCTTTCCGGGTGCCGTTGACCCATAACACATCCCAGAACGGCGAACGCCTGCAACCAATTATTTATGGTCTTGGCAACCTTAGGCTTACGGTCATAAAACTTCTCGCCCGGCCGCCGTTCCCGATCAACCGAATGCTGGTCTGTCGATATTAATGACCAGATGTCGACGTAACTGTTGGCCCAGATTAACTCTTTCACCTGCACATCAAGGTGGGAACCCAAGGGAGGGACCCCACAAAACAGACCACCTTTGTAAAGGTCCGGACCAGGAGGGGTTACTTTTGACCCCTCTGGCACCTGTAACAATTTGGGGTTCACGAATACTTTTTGAACCTGAGCCGGGTCCCTAGGCGCAGCCCCGGTAGACCCAACCCCACTCCAGACCCCCACGTAAGGGTACTCACCGTGCGTCGAAGAAATTGTGTTTCCCATATCCTGGAACTGGTCCACGGATGTTGGACCCACATCGCCACGCTGCACAGTTGTAGCGGTTGGTGTCCTCCTTCTTCTGCGTGACCTCTCTGAGGATTCGTCTGAGGAAGAGGGGGAGCGCCAGCGCGAGGACCTGGAACGCCGACTACGCCGCCTAGACCTAGATCTGCCACGGCGACGGCTGCTGATACGTCGCCTGCTGCGCCTACGCGCGCGCTGCTCGTCAGATGATGATGAGGAAGCACGCCCACGTTGGCTGCCCGCACCACCCGCAATAGCCGTGGCCGGGGTCCCAGCACGTGACCGTGAAATGCTCTGATACCCTCCGCTACTCACCCCCGCCCTCATCTGTAGGAGGCTATTCTGCAGGCCAAGTGGCGAACTGGCCCCCTCCCCCCTTACATAGGGAGCCAGTTGGTGAGGTACAATTACACTGGGAGGATTAAGCTGTGAGACTAAACCAGTACCTAGTGGGGCAATAAGTAAAGGCTGGCTCAACTGTGATGGTGGCGGCGTCTGATCAGGTGGGGGCCACAGGACCAACTGTCCATCCACCTGTGGAATATTTATGGGCCCATTTCCCCCCTCCCTTTGGGCTAGAGGTGCCGACTCAAGCGGTGCTCTCATATCAGCAGAAGCACCGCTAGAACCAGAGGAACTCTGGCATGTATTGTTTCCTCCCATTGCAACTAAGGGGAGGACGTTTGGAGCAATGCTGCTCAGGGCAATCTGATGTAAATCGGCTCCCCTTAACCCCGTGCAGCTGCCTGCTGCTTGTAACGAGGGGCCGTGGACCTGCGCTGACTCCCTGTCCCCTGGAGCGTCCCTCACAATGGCGCCGGCAGCCGAGCTAAGGATGGTGGGCGGGGGTAAGCGCTGGGAGCGCGAAGAGCTTTTCTTCGCGCTCCTTTTTGAATTCTGTGGCGGGCTCAAGCGGGCCGGCGGGCGGGTATGTCTCTTAGACCTCCGCTCGCCGGCACCGCTCGCTTGAACCTCGGCAGAGAGGAAGCTGCCCACAGGTAACAGCCCTGTGAGCCATCCGCTCCCCTCCCTGCCGATGCGCTCTCTCACCGCATCCATGAGCGGGTCCATCATACCGGCAGTCCAAACTGGTCCGGGTCCTCAGAGAGAGTGGCCAGGAAAACTCCCTTGATCCTGTGCAGCAAGCTGCGGAGGGAGGAACCAATGACGTTTTAATGGGAGGAGTGACAGAGTCGAGAGGTCTCTTAAAGGGGGATCACCTATTTTCACAGGAAGGGGCCAGCAGTCAGGGGGCAGCATCCACATTCGGGCTGCAGTGCCCTACAGACCCAGGAGCCCTGAGCACAGGGAAGTTAATTCTCCCTTAGCTGTGTAACTGGCAGTCAGTGTGCAGCACATTAGGGGGCCGGCTGCAGTGTGGGGGACTTTAACCCATAGAGTGCTGGAGGGTCTGGAGTGTGTGCCTTGAAAAACAGGCCCTGCAGATTTTTCCTGACACATGAAAACAAATAAGTGGCACATATTGAAGTCCCCACGCTGCGCAGGCCTGCATCATCCTGATAAATACATCTTGAGTGCTGTGCTGCCCTGGGACTCCCTTCATTCTTATTATCCACCATATAAGTGGCTGTTTTCCGGCTCTCTGGACGTGGTGAGGAAGTGGAGACAGACATATTACTAAATATACATTATAAAGGCACAGATTCAGATGTACGGGGGCACGATAAGAGAGGGGTGCAGAATCAGCAAATCCCCAGTGTATCAATATGAGTCCCCCTAAACAAAGTGGAGCTATTGACAAACTTAAGGAGTTTGCAAGGGGTGGTCAGGCAGATGCCCCTAAAGCCAAGAGAAATGCCACCCCAAAAGGTCAGGCACTATTGGATGACGGCTCAGGGGATCATGATGATTTAACCCTGAGGCAGGTGTATGAACAGCTTCTACAAGCAATTTCTACAAGAAACAGCTCCCTCACAGGGAAGATTGAGCAGGTACATTCAGAGGTGGACCTCCTGCGTCAGGACATGCAATCCCTGAGGGCCCGAACAGCGGAACTCGAGACGCGAATGAACTGGAGGATCAAACTGTAACACTCAAAACAAAAATGACCACAATGGTCGGATTGGCAAATGCATGGCGCCAGAAAGCAGACGATCTGGAGAACCGCATGCGTCGAAACAATATACGAATCATAGGACTGCCAGAGCGCTCAGAAGGTCAGCATCCGGAACAATTCCTGGAGGAGTGGCTGAAATGTAATCTCGGAGATGAGTTCTCCTCGACATTTGCGGTGGAGAGGGCGCACAGAGTTCCAACGAGGCCTCCTATTCCAGGCGCGCCACCACGTCCCTTTTTAGCAAGGATGCTCAACTACAGAGATAGAGACACAGCACTCCGTTTGGCCCGACAGAAGAGTCCACTCAAGTTCAATAATGCTGCGCTCTCGATCTTTCCGGACTTTTCGGTGGACCTCCAGAAACAGAGGGCCCACTTCATGGAGGTGAAGAAGAAATTAAGGGAGCGGAACATCATCTACTCTATGCTGTACCCTGCCCGGCTCCGCATAGTGCATGAAGGGTCGCCTCTGTTTTTTACTACACCTGCTGAGGCTGAGGACTGGCTACAGGTACACCCGAAACCTAAGGGGCAGAAGCCATGAGATTACTTTCCTAGGTGACATTTTCTGTGCCCCCTGGCGACCCTCTTCTTCCATGGTTGCTTGAAGCCCCCTTTGGAGACAGATGGGACTTCCCCGTGCCTCGAGTGATGGAGGAATTGGCCAGGAATTGGTTCTTGTGAAATGGGAGCCCTATCTTGTGCACCCTTATACCACCTATACCAGGACACTGTATTCAGTGGTGGTATCCCCATTGATGTTTGAAATGTTTTACAGGACTTATCGGAAAGGTCCTGAAGTTCGATATTGGTTCTATATGTTTACAGCTGCAATTGCATTAACTTTATTTCTTTGCAGGGACAGGCTTATTACTATTGGAGGGTTAACCACACTTAATTGCAGGGCAGAAAGCGTCTTATACCTGGGATCCTGGTTCTATAAAAGATCTATGTGATATGGGGTCAGAGCTAATATTTATGACCTGGAATGTCAGAGGCCTTAAATCGCCCAAAAAACGTATTAAGGTATTCTCCCAAATTAAGCAAGTCAAGGCCCAACTGGTGGTACTGGTAGAGACTCACCTCACACGGGACACAGCCAGACTAGTAAACAAACCGTGGGTACAATGGTCGGCACATGCGTTCCACACCAGCTACTCCAGGGGTGTCTCTCTATTGGTCCATAGACATATCCGTTGGGAAGTGAAGGTGGTGAGGCGTGACCCGGAGGGGCGATTTGTGTTTATATATGCGTCTATAAACTCTACAGATTATGTGCTGTTATGTATTTACAACCCCCCGCCAGCTCGCATCTCCATTCTTAAACAAGCAATGAGCTTTGCCCTCAATTATCCAGATGCGTATGTGTTATGTATGGGGGATTTTAATCTTGTGATGAATGAGGAGCAGGACAGGTTTTGGATGGATGGAGGGGGACAACATTCGGCCACACACTTGACTGATTTGCAGCAATGCGCGGAGGGAGGTGGGTGGATTGACCTTTGGCGACTCCGGCATCCTAACACCCGAGAATATACATGTCATTCTTCTACTAGACGCACGCTGTCCCAACTAGATTATATTTTTGGGTCGAGCAATATCGCAACCTGGGTGGATGACGTGGTACACGGGGTCGGGGGCATATCAGATCACAGCCCAGTGATTCTTACTATAAAGACTAACCAAGGTGTTGGTAAACCCTTTTGGAGGTTAAACCCCTTTTGGCTGAAACTAATAGATCAAAGTGATAGAAATCTGACCAAAATAGAGGATTTCCTGGAAGCCCACCCTAAACCCTGGAATATTAACTTGGTGTGGGACACTCTTAAAGCCTACCTTAGAGGGTGTTTGTCTTCAACCATAACATATCTTAAAAGAGTGACTAAAACTGAGGATGATATAGTAGAGGGGAGACTTAGGGACTTAGAGGCAATATATATATCGGCCCCAACCGATGGAAATAGAGCGGCCTGGATGCAATCATATAGGTTATATATGCAGCACTCTGAGACCAAGTCCAAACGCAAATTGTTCTTTACCCGACAATCATATTGCTTGGAAATCAATCCAGTAAATTATTGGCATATATGGTTAGGCAACACAACACTTCAAATACAATATTGGGTATACGGAGGATGGATGACTCAATAGCTACATCCCCTGAAGATATTTTAGAGTGCTTTTGTGAATACTATAAAACCCTATACACATCTTATAATCCTCATGGAGTTCAAAGTTGCGTGACTTATTTGTCGGATTTGGAGTTTCCCACTTTGAGTGAATCACAACGGGAGTCTCTGGAGGCGGACATCACACTGGATGAAGTGATTACTGCCATCTCGGATATGGCTAGGGGGAAATCTCCGGGTCCAGATGGCCTTCCCATAGAATTCTATAGTAAATATTGTGAAGTATTGGCCCCGATTCTTTTAGAGGTTTTCTCACATTTTTCAGCCGGCGACTCTCTACCTGCTTCCTTGTACGAAGCACATATAGTCGTGCTGAGGAAGGAGGGTAAAGACCCACTAGACTGCGGTTCATACTGTCCTCTATCCCTAGTTAACGTGGATTACAAGATGTTTACCAAAATACTGGCGTCCAGGCTTAATTCAGTCATATTGAGTATAGTTCACCCAGATCAAACCAGATTTATGCCTGGGAAAAACACCTCTATAAATATAAGACGGGTCCAGTCCATAGTGCAATATAGCACACTGGTCCAGGAGAACGAGTGGGCCTTGGCCTCGCTGGACGCGGCCAAGGCATTTGACTCAGTAGAATGGCCATTTTTATTTGCCTGCCTCCAGAGATTCACTTTTGGGCCTAAATTCAGTAATTGGATTCATATGTTGTATAGGTCCCCGACAGCCAGGATACTAGTCAATGGTGCTATGTCTACACCCTTCGCATTGAATCGGGGCACAAGACAGGGATGCCCTCTGTCTCCAGCATTGTTTTCACTAGTTATTAAAGCTTTGGCAATTAGAATCCGCTCTCATCCACAGATTACTGGAATCACTATAGCCGACCGCACAGATCAAATAGGATTGTATGCGGATGACATGGTTGTCTTCTTAGATCGAGTGCAAGAGACTCTACCGGTGGTTATAGACACTATAGATACATTTGGGGAGTTTTCGGGACTACGCATCAACTGGGATAAGTCGGCTTTGATTCCATTAATGCATGGGTCTGGAATTTCAATGGAGGGTAGGTCACCTTTGCAAGTGGTAACTAGCTTTAAATACCTGGGAATACACATACAGAAAGACCATACACTAGACCTGCAGACGAGTATAACCCACTTCTGGAGCACGTTAAACTTAAATATAACTTGTGGAGCAAGCTACCCCTGTCAGTGGTTGGCAGAATAAATTTAATCAAAATGATATTACTTCCAAAGCTTAGTTATACACTACAACATAGTGCAGTATCAGTACCCAAATCCTTCTTCTCAATGTTGAACTCGCTTACTACCTCTTTCATATGGGGGAAATCCAGACCCAAACTTCGGTTATCCATTTTACAGAGATCCAAAAGACTGGGAGGGATGGCTTTACCGGAGTTCTTCCTCTACTACCTCGCGGGACAGCTTATTGCACTAGAGACTTGGATGCCTGGATGTCAGCTGCCAAACTCTGAGAGTCACTTGGCACACGCGGCTGGGACTGATTGTTTAGTGGGTTTTCTGGAATCAGATGGACTGAGAACACCACGGCAATTACCCCTCCTCAGGTTGGCAAGATTAGTCTGGCGACAAGCCAAGAGGGTGGTACACTTCGAAGGGGGGGTGGCGGAACTCCCATTATGGGGGAATAGCCACTTCCATACTCTGAGAGATCACCCCTCGGCGCAATTCTGGGCCATTCACAGCGTCAGTGCATTAGGTGATCTTTTTGTCCCGGGAACCACAACCTTCAAGTCCTTTGAACAAGTCCAGATTGAATATAATGTTCCAAAATCACAGTTTTTTAGATACAGTTAGGTCCAGAAATATTTGGACAGTGACACAATTTTCGCGAGTTGGGCTCTGCATGCCACCACATTGGATTTGAAATGAAGTTTCTACAACAGAATTCAAGTGCAGATTGTAACGTTTAATTTGAAGGTTTGAACAAAAATATCTGATAGAAATTTTAGGAATTGTACACATTTCTTTACAAACACTCCCCATTTTAGGAGGTCAAAAGTAATTGGACAAATAAACCAAACCCAAACAAAATATTTTTATTTTCAATATTTTGTTGCGAATCCTTTGGAGGCAATCACTGCCTTAAGTCTGGAACCCATGGACATCACCAAACGCTGAGTTTCCTCCTTCTTAATGCTTTGCCAGGCCTTTACAGCCGCAGCCTTTAGGTCTTGCTTGTTTGTGGGTCTTTCCGTCTTAAGTCTGGATTTGAGCAAGTGAAATGCATGCTCAATTGGGTTAAGATCTGGTGATTGACTTGGCCATTGCAGAATGTTCCACTTTTTTGCACTCATGAACTCCTGGGTAGCTTTGGCTGTATGCTTGGGGTCATTGTCCATCTGTACTATGAAGCGCCGTCCGATCAACTTTGCGGCATTTGGCTGAATCTGGGCTGAAAGTATATCCCGGTACACTTCAGAATTCATCCGGCTACTCTTGTCTGCTGATAAGTCATCAATAAACACAAGTGACCCAGTGCCATTGAAAGCCATGCATGCCCATGCAATCACGTTGCCTCCACCATGTTTTACAGAGGATGTGGTGTGCCTTGGATCAGGTGCCGTTCCCTTTCTTCTCCAAACTTTTTTCTTCCCATCATTCTGGTACAGGTTGATCTTTGTCTCATCTGTCCATAGAATACTTTTCCAGAACTGAGCTGGCTTCATGAGGTGTTTTTCAGCAAATTTAACTCTGGCCTGTCTATTTTTGGAATTGATGAATGGTTTGCATCTAGATGTGAACCCTTTGTATTTACTTTCATGGAGTCTTCTCTTTACTGTTGACTTAGAGACAGATACACCTACTTCACTGAGAGTGTTCTGGACTTCAGTTGATGTTGTGAACGGGTTCTTCTTCACCAAAGAAAGTATGCGGCGATCATCCACCACTGTTGTCATCCGTGGACGCCCAGGCCTTTTTGAGTTCCCAAGCTCACCAGTCAATTTCTTTTTTCTCAGAATGTACCCGACTGTTGATTTTGCTACTCCAAGCATGTCTGCTATCTCTCTGATGGATTTTTTCTTTTTTTTCAGCCTCAGGATGTTCTGCTTCACCTCAATTAAGAGTTCCTTAGACCGCATGTTGTCTGGTCACAGCAACAACTTCCAAATGCAAAACCACACACCTGTAATCAACCCCAGACCTTTTAACTACTTCATTGATTACAGGTTAACGAGGGAGACGCCTTCAGAGTTAATTGCAGCCCTTAGAGTCCCTTGTCCAATTACTTTTGGTCCCTTGAAAAAGAGGTGGCTATGCATTACAGAGCTATGATTCCAAAACCCTTTCTCCGATTTGGATGTGAAAACTCTCATATTGCAGCTGGGAGTGTGCACTTTCAGCCCATATTATATATATATAATTGTATTTCTGAACATGTTTTTGTAAACAGCTAAAATAACAAAACTTGTGTCACTGTCCAAATATTTCTGGACCTAACTGTACCTGCAGATTCGCACAGCGATTCAATCCCACATACAGAAAATTGGAGTGAGGAAATTGATATCATCACTTCCTATGATATGTATTCTAAAATCACAAGGACCTCGAGGCCTCATCTCAGCTATATATACTTACCTGTTGTCAGTGGGGGTGGAGTCGCACCCCTTGTCAGCCCAGGATAGATGGAAATCTCTAATTCCCTCTCTACAGTGAGAGGAATGGGAAGAGATATTGGAATCTCCGACTGCGGTATCCCCTTCGGTTAATAATAAGTTGATTCAATGCTACATTATCCAACAGGCATACCTTACTCCAACTCGATTATTTAGTATGGGCCGTTCTCGTACATCTGAGTGCCCGAGGTGTCATCTCTCAGGGGCAAATTTCATACATATGATTTGGAGCTGTCCCGATATATCTTCGTACTGGCGGGGAGTGACATCTCAGCTGACATCGATTGTGTCGATTCCTGTTTTGTGTGACCCTTTGATATGCCTGTTTGGGGTGGTGGAGGAAGAGTCCTGGGATCATTACATGACAATATTCCTCAGAGAGGCATTGTTTCTGGCTAGGAAATTAATAGCTCTGAGGTGGATGGGAGATTCGAATCCAACTGTGCGGTCCTGGGTTAAACTAGTCAATGCAACCATAGTCTATGAGCGGGTGGTATATTATAATAGGGGGTGCCCGGGAAAATGTAACAAAATCTGGGGTTTGTGGAAGTCTTCTCCAGACACATTTGCGGAGGGTTGAGGACGATTATGCGGATAATGGTGGTTCCCGTTAGATGTTGGGATATGAAACACTGTCCAATGGTATATTGAGATATAATAATGCAATGTGGCTGTTGTTGTTCTTTCTTTCTTCCTTTTTCTATTCCTCTTTCTATCTTGTTTTCAAAATATGGTCATGCTGATAGTTACAGCTGTTCTTATGCTCAATATAAAATTAGATATATATGCAAATGATAAGAAGTATGGATAATAACATTGTTCTATCTTAAGTGCTAAAGATATTATGGACTTTATATGACTGTTTATTGTTATATTTAAATATTACTATCTATATACTGAGCTATCTTTATATGGCAAATGTCAGTTGTACCATGTTTGAAATTGTTAATAAAACGAAGTTAAAAAAAACCCAAACCATTGTGGAATTTCACTTTTTTCCCTAAAGTGAAAGTGGATTTTTTTTCCTCTATTCCAACATTAAAACTTGACCTGCAACAAGTAAGCCTGGAAAAACGAAAATGAAAAACGAAAAATTGCCGGTGAAGGGGTTAAATAAAACTGCTTGCTGTTGGTTTATTTTTCAGTGCGCTGGTCACTGCTGTTTATTTTTTTAGTGCACTGCTCTCTGTTGGTTTTTCAGTTCACTGCTCTCTGTTGGTTTATTTTTCAGTGCCCTGCTCGCTGTTGGTTTATTTTTCAGTGCACTGCTCTGTTGGTTTGTTTTTCAGTGCATTGCTCTCTGTTGGTTTAATTTTTACTGCACTGCTCGCTGTTGGTTTATTTTTCAGTGCACTGCTCGCTGTTGGTTTATTTTTCAGTGCACTGCTCGCTGTTGGTTTGTTTTTCAGTGCGCTGCTTGCTGTTAGTTTATTTTTCAGTGCACTACTCACTGTTGGTTTATGCTTGCTTCTTTTTTTTAGACTATGAGGAATTGATTTAAAACTCCACGACCTACACGACTTTACTGTACTGCAATGTTCAGACAAACATAAAAACAAGATCTGAACCTGTGAGAGCGGAAGCTCTAAATGCTGCAAATTACACCATTTCCATCTCATTTGATTGCAGGAAGAGACCAGGGACTGCACATGGAGCCTGGACTACACAGTAATAATCTTCTGTCGCTTGCTTGCTGCTTTTCCATGCTGTTACAAGTTATTTTATCAGCCCATTTTTGCATCTCAGATGTTCGACTGCTGCTTTCTTAAATAGGGGTCTTTTGCATTTAAATACTAATTGTAGCAGCCCCCTTAACCTGCAGCCATTGATCCTGCACTGCTGATTCATCTGATATAACAAATATATTCATAGCATCATTAAAAATTCAGTTGTCTATGTGTCTTGCCATAATTCCATGCTCTGTACATAATGTTGAAAACTGACTGTAGCATAAAGGACGGTTCATCCTGAGCTTCTTGGTTCATAAATAGAAATCTAGAGCCATAGTGTATGGTGGCATTGAATAATTCTATTATGTCATCTCTCTTTTATTTCTATTTATGAGCATGCATGCTTGCCATTGCTCAATAATCGAGCACTGGGGTGCACGGATACATTTGTTACCCGATTGAGTACCTCGGGTGCTCGAGTGCCATGCTCAAGTCCTGGCCTGCTTGTTTTGTGGATGTTAGGCAACCAATAAACATGCAGGGATTGCCTGTCAATCACGGTAATGCCATAGCCATGTTGGCTAGTGGCTTTTCTGTGATTGGTCGACTGCATCGTGTTATCGGGTTTCATATAAGATGCTCTGCACACTGTCCTCTGGAAGCAGCTCAGGGACAGTTTATCTTGGAGAGCTTAGATTAGATCAGGCATATAGGCAGGGTTGACTTGCTATTGCAGTAGATGTATACTTCTGCTGCACCATTAAAACAAAATTTCTTTAAAGGGCTATATACTGTCCTTTCTCTAGTATGACCACTGTTACCTGCATTCAGTGTAGGGATAGCGGGTGGAGGAGGGAACCTTTTGGATTATCCCTCCTCCACCCACTATCCCTACACTGAATGCAGGTAACAGCGGTCTTAGTAGCATATAGGCAGGGTTTATTGCCTTATAGTCTGTCTATAGTTATATTGCTGCTGCAACCTAAAAACAAAAGTCCTTTTTAGTGCTACATATTTTTCCCCCTATTAATATTGGAAAATTTGCCGGCATATACAGTATCTACCTAATTTTAAATTCACAAGGAGTGCAGTAAGAGACTGGGAAGGGGATGTGCTGATGGTGCATGCCAAGGCCGTGGGCCAGGTGAAACTGTGCCTGCTGTGGGAGTACAACTAACTCGTTCATCAATGAGACCTAGCTTTCTGTCCCACTTTGCAGGAGAGCGTGTGACACCACTCTTAAAGCCAGAACATTGTAAATAGGTGGTGGGCTGCATGAGAGATAATGCTTCCAGTATATTTCCCAGTACCACCCTGTCCTCCACAAAATCAAGTCTTACTAGCCAAGGGTCTGGAGCACATATTCTCACCCTGTTCCTTTTTCCTCCCACCATGGTGAGTCCAAGAATGATCCCACACTCAGGCACTCTAAGGACCTCTTTATGTTTTTGTTTATTGATTCTGGCCTCTCGCCCTGCACGTTTTAAAAGGGACATGAGGAGATTGTGTGTAGTGATTCCCAAATATTTGAGCAGCCATGTGTGATACTAATGTGATATGACTGAAGAATGAGTGTGATTTAGATAGGGATCATAATCAAAAGATAGTGATCCCAGATATTATTTGATCAATCAATAATTCAGTATCAGAGAGAGATGTCCTCTGGTTGAACCTATTTCACTATGACCAAAGAATACGTGTCAAACAGATCTTAAGCAAAACCACGATAATGAGGAAGTAACGTTTACAGTTCCACAGTCAGGAAATTCAGGGTTAATTGACAACAGGTTCAAGGAAGCTGGCCTGTAAAATTCACGTCTCCTTGCAATATCTCCAGGAAACTGTGGTCGACCAGTTGTCAACTGGCTAAATGTGCAGGAAATGTGCAGGAAGCTGCTGGTGCCCACAGCAGTTTGTGGTCAAGTTACATGAACATGACTCAGCTGTCACATGCTGGTCACTAATTCACCACTCAGTGCACACAACGTACAAAGTTTTCCTATAAAAATACACTGGACTCGCTTAATGATTAGGGACATTTCCAGGACGCTGAAGTGTACGCAGTACTCCTGTGTTGCAAGATGCCATGTTGTTTCCTACTCATTAAATCGAGTCCCTCCGAAGAGAAGGATTGCTACAACAAATGGTAATGTTGATGCATATTTCTGTTATTGTATAAGATTCTATGACTAAAAAATAGTTCTAATGCCTATGTACCATTGACTATTCATGTGCTATTAAAATAAATAGTATCTTGCTATAAAGAATATTAGTATTCATGGCTGATTATGATATCAGTGAGCGCTTCGTAAGTACGGGCTTTCAGCCCCCTTTTTAGGAGAATTTAGCAAGACACCATGGTGAGAAGAAGACGACAGTGGGGAATGGAAATAGGTGTCTCAAGAGATAGATGATGATGAGACACAATTGCTAACAAGTGATGCTGTTAAGTCAACAAGTCAGATGGATCAGAGTGTGGAAGTGGAAGACGAGGTGGTGGGCGATGAAGTCACTGACCCAACCTAGCAAGGTGCCATGCAGAGTGAGAACAGCAGTACAGAGGGGGAGGGATTTGCAGCACCTAGCCGATCATAACAGCATTCCCTGTGATTCCTCTGTGCCAAACAACTATTGGGTATCCAAGCTGGACACACAAAATGAACTGTCCCTCTAAGCCTTTGTAGATGCTGGGCTGCCATGCTGCTGATAATTTGTCAGAGAGAGTTTTTAGTGCCGCCAGGGGCATAATAATTGATATGCACATCCACCTGTCAACTGAAAATGCTGACAGGCATATACTTCTCAACCCCCCTGATGACAGCATTAGAATGTAAAGCCAATTCAAATTCTTTTTTTTTTTTCTATAAAAAGGGTAAACAGTTAGTTTTTTCTTTCTCTTGTTCTCCTCCACCACTATATCAAAAGGGTCATCATGCGGCAATCGCTCCAAATTCTTAGAGAGTATCATGCGGCCCTTGCTCCAAATTCTAAAAGGGTAAGCAGGTGGCCCTCAACTATAATTTTTAGAGGGTCATCATGCGACCCTCACTTTTAATTTTTCCAGGGTGTATGTGATGCCCTTCTTCATAATTTTTTCAGGAGTTGTATGGACCCTACTGCTGCAATTTTCTTACATACTGTATATAGATGTAAGCCCCCCAGAGGTAAATGTTTTTAGCCTTTGAACTTAGTGCATAAACTTTACCAGTCTAGGAGTCCCATAAAATATTTTCTGAGACCCTCCTCTACGTGTCTTCCAGGGTGTAGTGCAGTCTTTCCTTCTAATTTTTGGCAGCTCTTGCCCTTAGTTCCGAGGATACATGTTTCTCACTACCTAACAATTTTAACAGAATGTGTATGAGGCCCTCCTTTATGTCTAAGACAGGGTGTATCGGAGTCCCTTTCCTTCTAACTTTTGTCAGTTCTTGTATTGTCTGATAGGCAGTTTGAGTTTCCGAGTCCCTCCTTCATAAATTAAACAGGATGTGTCTGACCATGTCACACACACCACATGCCCAGATAAGGTAGTAAAATGTTAAAATTACATTTACCGGTGACTACTGGTGAGTGTAGTTTTATTTCCCCCTCTACTATGTCATCTACTGTAGTTATAGGCGACAGGGAAACACAATGATAGGTGGCCCCGCTCTTAAGGGCTGGAGAAGTTTCTTTTTTATTTCTCTTTTTAATTTTGCCTTATATACAAATCATTATACAGAAAAGAATAGCTCCTAACATTATTCCTGTAAAATCTAATTTATTTTTGTTTTTTTATTTCTACTATGTAAAAGAGGTGTAATACTCTGACAACATTGTTCCTAGCAGCGGCCTGGGAGTTAGAGATGTGTCCAGGCATCTTCTCCATGCTCTTCCCATTCCATGTGAGTGGTGTTTGCATCCATTTCAGTGATTTTACTGCCCGTCCCAGACCTCTAGGGAGAGTCTTCCAGAAAAATGCTTGAGTGTCCCATTGACTTCCATTATACTTGGTACTCGAATTAAGCCCGTCTGAGCGTTCGACCACCTTGATTCGAGTCTTGAGCACTCAAGCATTTTAGTGCTTGCTCATTACTACTAGTATCTATCTATCTATCTATCGATCTATCTATCCCTCTATCTATCTATCTATCTATCTATCTATCTATCTATCTGTCCAAGAAAAGACTGACAGCACTCCCAATAATGTGAATTGGTGCATATCTGATCATGATATATTGACAAAAAAGAAAGGAACAGCAACAGACTGAAATGCCAAAACTTTAAACTACTGAAAAAGATCTAAAAAATTTTTTTTCAGGTGTTTCACATATAAGAATGGCCATTTTCATACCTATTTTTAAAACCCAGACAGAGGCAGTAGGATAGAGTAGAACCCAGTATAATGAAGTTGCCATGATGTGACTACTGGGCAGGTATGGAAATGACCATCTTTATATGTGAAACACCTGAAAAGTTTTTTTTTTAGATCTTTTTCAGTAGTTTAAAGTTTTGGCATTTCAGTGTGCAGCTGTTCCTATCTATCTATCTATCTATCTATCTATCTATCTATCTATCTATCTATCTATCCCTCTATCTATCTATCTATCCATCCATCCATCCATCCATCCATCCATCCATCCATCCATCCATCTATCTATCTACAGTATCTATCTATGTACTGTATCTATCTATCTATCTATCGATCTATTCCTCCATCTATCATCTATCTATCCATCCATCCATCTATCTACAGTATCTATCTATGTACTGTATCTATCTATCTATCTATCTATCTATCTATCTGTGTACTGTATCTATCTGTTATTTCTCTATTGATTTTCCTTAGTGATGCATTATTTCCATGGTTCAGAGCGGTGTAACCAGCAGAGGAGATGATTTCTTGGACAGTAAACAGAGACGTTGAGAGATTACTGGATACTGTTGTAGTGAATCCTTTTGCCGGCTCCTTCTGACCTTTGACAAGTTATTTTTCTCAATAAGTAGCACACACCACTTGTTGGGCTGACAGCTGTTTCTTGCTGGATTACTGCATCGGGAAAATCAGTGAATTCAATGATCTGGTTCAATTAATTGTTATTACATATTTATATAGCGCTGACGGCACATTATAGATCATTTATCCAACTGAGCCTGTATACTGTTCACAGTGGAGCTTACACCATAAATTGCACTTTTAAACATTGTCTACATATAAAAGGAGTAAGAATGTGAGGGTTTGCTTTAATGGGGTTGTCCACTACTTTGACATTGATGGCCTATCTTTAGGTTAGGTCATCAATGTCTGATCGGCCGCGTTCCAATACGCCACATCCGATCATCTGTTTTTGTTCCTGGCGGCAGCTGCAGGCAGCTGGAAATGCTACGTTCTGGAGCTACCCCGTCTTGATAGCGGCTGCAGCCGGGTACTGCACATCCGCCTCCTATTGATTAGAATGGTAGGCGGATGTCAAGTACCTGGCCGCAGCCGCTATCAGAAGACAGAGCAGTGCTGGAACTGAGCATTTACGGCTGCCTGCTGCTGCCTCTGGGACTGAGAACAGCTGATTGGCGGGGGTGCGACGTATCGGACCCCGGCCAATCACACATTGATGACCTATCCTAAGGATAGGCCATCAAGTTCAAAGTAGTGGACAACCCTTTAAAACAGTGTTCAGATTGTATCGGTGATATGATAGTGAAAGCTCAGTTCAGAAGGAGAAAGAAGTGGTTTTCTCTGATTAAGATATATGTCAAAGTTTTTTATTTTTACATGTACTACTGATTTATCAAATAAAAATTGAAACTACAATAACATTTTTAAGTGTACACCTGCCCTTTTTGACCGTAGCAACCAATCACAGCTCGGCTTTCATTTCTTTCATCAACTACTATTGAAAAATGAAAGCTGAGCTGTGATTGATATTGGCCAGGAATGGTAATGAAGCTGAGTCTGAATCTGTGACTCAAATAGGTTAGGGAATTAATTAGGAATCCAGGAAGTCCTATTGCAGATCAGCCTAGTGTATTTAGGAGAGCAGTTTCTGCCTGGTGGCCACTTGTGATAAATGTTTCCTGCTGCTTCTAAAGATGGCTGGGAGTTTCCCTTCAGCTTCTCCCATCTATTCTGTGCCTGAATCTACTCCATATAAGTTTACTAGTTTATGTGCTTAATTTCTGAATTGCACTTAAGGGTGTTTCTGTTTATTCCATTTTGTTCTGTGTTTGGTTTCTTGTTTGTGAGGACCTGTCTCTCTCCTTTTTGTGAGCTGGACTGTTCCTCCAGCAAGAAAGGGAGCTTGCTCCCTGTTCATGTTTGGATTATTTGCACTTTAGAATATTATTTGTTCTGTGATTTTGTTTCTTCCCATTATATCTGCAGTTCTGTTAAAAGTGTCTGGCACAAGAGTACCTGATATAGTGGGGGAGAGATCGTGTGGTCTTAAAATTTTTATTCATCAGGAGTATGGTATTTTTTGCAGGTGTTTTTGCTGGCTGCAATCAGTTATCTTTCCTGTTCTGTCGTATCTAGTAAGTCGGGTCTCATCTTTGCTAATCTATATTTTCTATCTGTGTATTGTGTTTTCTTACAACACCGTTGTTGCATATTGGTGGCTTGCTATTTCTTTGGGGACTGCTCCGAGGCAAGTTAGGATTCTTCATTTCTATCTTTGAAGTGTAGCAAGTTTCTCTGGCAGTGACAAGGACTCTAGGTGTGTTAGGAACATCCCACTGCTACTTCTAATGTTGTCCGATATATAGGGAATTGCGGTCAGCTTAGTTTCCAACTACTGTTGTGGTTTTGTTTTTTTCCTGATTAATGGGATTTTTTGTGATCGTGTGATGGACCACGGTCACTAGTTCATAAAAGATTGGTCAATAAGCCAGTTTTACATTCAGACAGTACTAATCAATGAGGTCCAGCATATTGTAAAGAGTCTACTGATGAAAAACAAATATATTAATTTCCCATTCTAATGGAAAGAAAGCTTGTTGCAACCAAAAATAAATGCATGAAAAAAAACCAGCACCATATGAATTATAAGTGTATTTTCCCATTGAATTTAATAAGAAGCTTAATCAAAGAATACTTAAAGCTTTTTTTTTCTCAAGTGAATTTTGAAGCGGACCCACTTAAAGGGAACAAACCAGCAGGATTTTTCATATATAAAGTAAAGCCGCTGCTATACTGGCACTGGGATGCAGAATGTAAGCATAGCTGTTGTGAATACGTTTTCCAGTTTGGGGCTTCCTCTTGTGGTCAGTGCTGGCGGTGCAGTTGATTTGTGGAATGAAAGCCACACATCTGTGGAGGACTGGCAATCAGGCATTTCTGAATGGACTATATAACTGAGCAGTTTCCTCCTGTTACTTTCCGGTGCTCAATGGATAACCTGTATGTTAAGGACATTCTGAAACCAGCCCTGCTCACTACCAGAACGCCTGTCAGATAAGTGGTCTTGTGCTTCTGCTTATTGTTTCCACTTTTTTTGTTGTTTTTTCTGCTTTGATACTATGCTTGATTCCTATTTCTTCTGTGTGGAGTTCCTGGTGGAATTAGATCATTCCCTACTGGGAGTGTCTGCATACTTAACTTCCATGATTCTGCAATGTGTTTTGTCATGCTTGGTATTAATTCCGTCCCTCATCTGTATTAGTGTTTTTGCATTCCAGTAACATCTGAGTGCTGGTACAGTGGGGGAGAGGCCGTTTGGCCTCAGGGTTTTTCCATATCAGGCGTGCTGGTATTTATTAGGGTTTTTACCACTGCAGACAGTGCTCCTTCCTATCCTTTCCTATAAAGATAGTTTTGGCCTCACCTTTGCTGAATCTGTTTTTCTAGCTTTGTATTGTATTTTCCTATATCACTGTAATCTTTACATGTGGGGGGCTATCTATATCTTTGGGGATTGCTCCGAGGCAGATTAGCTTTCTTATATCTCTATCTGTAAGAATATTTAGTTCTCTGGCTGTGTCGAGATGACTAGGTCATCGTACGCTCATCCCACGGCTACTTCTAGTCGTGTATCAGGATTAGGTCTGCAGTCCGTTAAGGTTCCAGCCACTCTGTTACCTTTTGGGTTTCCACATTTTTTGATCCTCCTTGGTTCCTGAATCATAACACATAGCTTTTGTTCTGAGATTGCGTGTTTTATTTCAGAAATATGTGCAAGTAAAGTTCCAGCAATGCAGTGCTATTTGATTGACAGGTGCAACAGGAAGGGAATATGTAGGTCGGGTCTTACTATCTATTCCAGTCCCTGTCTGTCTGCCAGCGCCAGTATTAACATCTATGACGACAGGGGATTGAAAGCCAGGCAGACAGGGGCGGTAACAGACAGCAAGACCCCACCAACCTATTCCCTTTCTGTTGCACCTGTCAATCAAATAGCTGTGGATTGCTGGAACTTTACTTGCACATATTTCTGAAATAAAACCTCCAATCTCAGAAGAAAAGCTATGGTTACATTCAGCATCCTAGTGCCAGTATAGCTCTGGCTTTACTTTATATATGAAAATCCTGCTGGTTGGTTCCCTTTAAAAAAAATGAGTGGTAACATTATGCTGAGGGCATGTAAAGACAGCAGAGATTTTATGCGGATTTCAGTATTTGACATAATGAACCACAATGCGTATTTTCATTTGAAATCTGAATAGCGGAAAAAAGAAGCTATTACTTGTTGAAGCAGATTCCATGAAGAAACCAATGCAGGCAAGCAAGTTGCATGTGGATCCACATCATATTACACTGCAAATCCACTGAGGAAATCCAAGTGTCCCCTAAGGGGACTAGTAAATCCAAGTGTCCCCTAAGGGGACTAGTAAAATAAAAAAAAAAATAAAAAAAAGTTTTGAATAATAAAAAAAATAAAAAAAAATAAAAGTTCAAATCACCACCCATTTACCTCATTGAAAACTAAACAATAACAAATTTTAAAAATATACACACACTTGGTATCACCACTTTCAGAAATGCCAAAACTATCAAAATATAAAGTCAATTAATGTGATCAAACCTCAAAATTACATTTTTTGTTGTTGCAAGTTTTGTGCAAAATGCAATGATAGGCGATCAAAATTAATTGGCAAATTCATTCCGCATGCCGCTATGGCGTGAGAAATCAATCGCAGATGGACACTGCCCCATAATTTTGCACTAGAGTGAGAGCAATACGATGTTTTATCGGATTGCACTCGACCATGCAAAACGAAGAGGAACTGAACCCTATTACAGGTTGTGGGTCACTCAGTCTGACAAGGTGAGTGACTCTTTTTTGCACCTGCTTAATATTTGGGTAACCCCCTATTGCACTTCTTTATCCGCAGCATTCCAAATGGTAGCACAAAGTCTCCGGAAAAGTGCTATGGCTCCTCCCAAAATAAATCCAGCAAAATTTTTGCTCCCAAATCTAAAGGGGGCTTTACATGCTACGATATCGTTAATGTTTTATCGTCGGGGTCACGTCGTTAGTGACGCACATCCGGCGTCATTAACGGTATCGCAGCGTGTGACACTTACCAGCGACCTTAAACGTCCTCCAAAGCGGTGAAAATCGTTCACCATGGTCGTCCTAAAACGAAAAATTATTAATGGTTGTTTAAAGATGTTGTTCCTCGTTCCTGCGGCAGAACACATCATTGTGTGTGACACCGCAGGAGCGAGGAACCTCACCTTACCTTCGTCCTGCCTGCAATGAGGAAGGAAGTAGGTGGGCGGGATGTTCGTCCCTCTCATCTCCGCCCCTCAGCTTTGATTGGCCGGCCGCTTAGTGACGTCGCGGTGATGCCGCCGTGACGCCGAACGCACCGCCCCCTTGAGGGAGGGATTGTTCGGCAGTCACAGCGACGCCGCCGTCCAGGTAAGTGCGTGTGACACTGCCCTAGCGATAATGTTCGCTGCGGCAGCGATCACACAATATCGTATGCACGTTGGGGGCGGATGCTTTTGCGTACGATATCGCTAGCAATTGCTAGAAATATCGTAGAGTGTAAAGCCCGCTTAAATGCCTTCCTTCTGAACCCCGCAGTGTGCCTAAACCATAGTTAATGTTCACATGTTTAGCATTATTGTAGTTAGGAGAGCCCACTTAATTTTATGGGGTGTGTGTCTCCAAAAGCACAAGCTGGGCACAATGTATGAGCACTGAAATGTACAGGGCAGTACAGGTGCTTATTTGCATTTTTTAATTCTTTAGCGTTTACTGCATTTGACTTCATGGGTGTTTTCCAGAGATTAAATGGTCACTACACTCATAGATGAACTCCCAGAGGGTCAGAGGTCACTTTTTGGGGATTCCTGCTGTTTTGGCAACTCAGGGGATCTGCCAATGTGGCATGGCAATTGCAGACAATTTCAGAAAAATCTGAACTCCAATATAGTGCTGATTCTCTTCTTCACTATGTACTATGCCTCAAAAGTAGTTTTTGCCCACATATGGGGTATGGATGAACTCAAGAGAAATTGCACAAGAAATTGTACAGTCCATTATCTTCTATTACCCCTGTGAAAATGAAAAAATTGGGGTTAAAGCAACATTTTGTGGTAAAAATGTATTTTCTCATTTTCATGGCTCCTGGGGAGTAAGGTGCTCACTGTATATCTAGATAAATTCCTTGAGTCACTTGTGGGGGAGCTCCACTGTTTTGGTACATCAGGGAGTCTCCAAATGTGACATGGCGTCTACTAATGATTACAGCCAATTTTGTGTCCAAAAAGTCAAATTGTGCTCCTTCCCTTCTGAGCCCTGCTGTGTGCCCCAAAAAGTAGTTTTTCACAACATATTGGGTATTGGTGTACTTAGGAGAAATTGAACAACAAATTGTATGGTGCATTTTCTACTGTTACCCTTGTGAAAATAAAGATCTGGAGTTAAGGCTACATTTTTTGTGGGAAAAAATTATTTTTTCATTTTCAAGACTCAATGTTATAAACTTCTGTGAAGCACCTGGGAGTTCAGGGTGCTCACCAAACATCTAGATAAATTCCTTGAGGGGTCTAGATTCCAAAATGGGGTCACGTGTGGGTGCTCCTTCCTTTTCAAGTCCTGCCGTGCACCAAAAGAGTAGATTTCCACCACATGTGAGGTACTGATGTACTCAGGAGAAATTTCACAACAAATTGAACAGTGCATTTTCTTTTGTTACCCTTGTAGAAATGCTAAATTTGGGGCTGAAGTAATATTTTGTGTGAATAGGTCAAATTTTCATTTTTCTTTCAAGGCTTTACTTTAATTCATGTGAGGCACCTGAAGGGTTCATAAACTTCTTGGATGTCATTCTAAGCAGTGTGAGGGGTGCAGTTTTTAGAATGGTGTCACTTTTGGGTGTTTTCTATCACCCAGGACTCTCAAATGTGATGTGGTCCCTAAAAAAATGTTTTTGTAAATTTTGTTAGAAAAATGAGAAATTGCTGATAAACTTTGAACCCTTCTAACTTCCTAACGAAAAAAATGATGTTTCAAAAATTGTGCTGATGTAAAGTAGACAGGTGGGAAATATTATTTATTAACTATTTTGTGTAACATAACTCTCTGGTTTAAGGTCATAAAATTTCAAAGTTTGAAAATTGTGAAAGTTTTTACATTTTCAAAATTTTCACAAATAAACACAAAAAATATCATCCCTAAATTTATGAATATGTCATGAAAAAATAATCTCAGAATCACTGTGATTTGTTGTTACGTTCTAGAGCAGTGGTTCCTAAACTTCAGTCTTCACAACCCCCAACAGGTCATGTTTTTAGGATTTCCTTAATATAGCACAGGTGATGCCTTGATAATGATTCCATCACCTGTTCAATAGTAAGGAAATCCTGAAAACATGACTTGTTGGGGGCCATGAGGACTGAAGTTTGGGAAACACTGTTCTAGAGTTATTACCTCATAAAGCAATGCTGATCAGAATTGAAGAAATTGGCCGGGCTAGGGGTGAAGAGTTTAAAGAATAAATTGACCATATACAACAGGAAATTCTCTCCCAATCTACTAGTATCATACATGCTCTTCCCTCTTGAACATCATCTAGCTGATTTTCTGTCTTCGAACCAGTCACAGAAGAAGTTACCACGCTCCTTGCATCTTCTCACCCTACTACCCGCACCAATAACCATATTCCCTCACATCTATGTCAGTCCCTTTCCCTGGCTGTCACCACTCCCCTAAATAAAATATTTAATCTCTTCCTAATCCGATACCTTTCCTTCCTGCTTCAAACATGCCTGCATTCATACTCCCATTTTTTACACTCGCAGGGCGAGCACGGGATTAGTGGACCCACTGGGCCACAGTAAACAGAAACCCCAGAGGGGCTTGACTGTGGATCCACACCTGGTTTTCCCCTGAGCCTCTAATGGTAAGGTTGTTGCGCTGCAGGTATGGGAACGGGTGCCACTTCGAGAAGACTGGTGCTGCAACAGCTGGGCCCAGGGGTACGACCACAGACAGTCTCCGATGATAGGAAGCAGCAGCAGTTGGTGTCGTGGACTTGGCAGGGATGGATGGTTGATGTGGATACTTGCGGCAGCGAGTATCATGGTAGGCAGCCGGTGTGTACACTGGCAGCAGCGGTTATCGAGGTAGATGGCTGGTTGCGGCAGCAGCGGACTTGTAATGCACTGGAACATAGATTTGAGTCAGCAGCAGTATACAGCGCAATGACAGCAGCAGCACAATGGGACATGAGAACTAGCAACGTTAGGAACTCGATGCCCAGGCACTTCCCTTAAGGGGAAGGTGCCTATAATACCTGCAGCCTCTCAGCCAAGGGTCAGGGCGTAGTAGCCCTTTAAGAAAAGGGGTGTGTCCGCCCACACCCTACAGGAACTCTGTGGCAGACAGCAGCATGGATGGGCAGACAGGTGAGAGAGTTGATGTCCACACCAGGGGAGAGGGGCAGGACAAAGCAGGCATGCCAGTATGGGCATTACACCATTAGTAAAAAAAAATCCCTCCACCAGCCAGAACTGCGCTGCTACCTACAAATCTGTCTCTAATCACAGAGTCCAAAAATAAGTCCAGATAAACTTATTGCTCTCACCCACAAAGCTCTCCACACATCTGCACTGCCCTAAATCTCCTATCTCATCTCTATCACTCTACCCGTGCTTTCCGTTCCGCTAATGACCTAAGACTGATATCCTCTATAATCCAAACCTCCCACTCCCATCTCCAAGACTTCTCAAGCTGCACCAATTCCCTGTAATGCACTACCCAGAACAATTCACTTAATTCCCAATACAAACAGTTTTAAGCGTGCCCTACAGACACATTTCTTTAGACCAGCTTATCCCCTCACCTCACTTATCTGACTATTTCCGTCTTGCCCTTAGACAATTTTCTCCTAAATCTGCTCCTTTTTATCATCTATTTATCAACATGGGTGAAATCTGCAGCAAAAAGGCTGGAAGAATTGGCGCAGTAGATTTAAATATGCACCACATCTGCAATAAGAAAATACTCAACGTGTGCGCGAGACTTCAGGGTTCTCATTCACTTTGCTGTCATCTGGAAACCCTTCAGGTTTTGTGACAAATGCATCAAAAACACAACGTGTGCACACAGCCTTACTGGACTGACTATATTTTTGGGGACGTCTAAGTGTTTTTCGCCTATTGAACATTATTATGTGCTGCAGATTAAATATAATGAATATAAAATGTGTTAAAGGTGACATTGTACATATAAATCCAATTTGTGGACAGCACGGTATGGAGAAGAAGCTATAGAGGTTTGTGGAAGAAGAATTCGTATAACTTATGTTTATTTATTGAAATCGCTGGTGTTTGAATAAATGAGTCCAGGGGGTGGAGCTACTAATGATTGACAGCTATCTCTGCAGGCAGAGTTATACAGGAAAGACTGTCAATCACCAGTAGGACTGCCCACTTGACTCTTACATACAAACACCAGAGATTTCAATGAATAAAATAGAAGTAAACTTTTCACACAAAATGTACATTAGCTCCTCCTGGCTCCAGATCAGAGACCAGATCTCACATGTCAGGCTCCCATTACATAGGCACCTGTGGTCTGGACAGCTCAATTATCTAAGGCAGGGGTGGTGAATCTCCGGCCCCTGGGCCGATTACTTTTTAGGTGGCCCCTGGGCATATTCCCGAGAACTGCAGTGCTTGGGTGGTAGCCATGGTCTTGTCAGCTGCCGGCCCTTAAATCACAATATGTGATTCAAGGACATGTGACGCACCCCAGGACCTTGGGGTACTCGGTCCCGGGCCTTCAATACTCTGGGACGTATCACGGGTCGCTGGTGCCCGGTTCTGTAACCCTGGGGGTCACTTATAAAAAAGGAGGAAATAAAATGGAAAATAAGAATAAAATGTTTTTTTGTGATACCACCTGCGGTATGCGGCTATATAGGGGGAAGCCGCCACTACAAAGTCTCTCATTGCTGGGGCTGGTGGTCTTGAGCAGCTTGGATGTTATTGTCGCGCCCAGGGATATGGGGTACTCGGTCCTGGCGGTGTATATCTTAGGAATGTCACTGTGGTGGCCGTCCTTGCACTCTGCTGCACTGCCTGTCAGGATTCTGCCGGCGAGAGGAAATCTGTGTCGCTGGATGTGGTGACTATGTGTGCGATCTGATGTTACTGTGTGCGATCTGATTGTGTGTGTGTGTGTGTGTGTGCGATCTGATTGTGTGTGTGTGTGTGTGTGTGAGATCTGATGTTTGTGTGTGATCTGATTGTGTGTGTGTGTGTGTGTGAGAGAGCTGGTGTGTGTGTGTGTGTGTGTGTGTGTGCGATCTGATTGTGTGTGTGTGTGAGAGCTGATGTGTGTGTGTGTGTGTGTGCGATCTGATTGTGTGTGTGTGTGAGAGCTGATGTGTGCGGGTGTGTGATCACTGCAGGTCCTTTGCTCGGCGCCTGTGAGAGTGATTGATGGGTTCCCGCTGTCTATAATGAAGTGTGCTGCAGTATCTGTAACTTTTTTAGCTGCATGGACATTTTTATTATTGATCCCCGACTAGGACTTATTTTCCGGGTAGGGCTTATATTTAAGCCTTGCTCCGAAACTGCTGAAAATCCCTGCTAGGGCTTATTTTTGAAAAAACATGTTATGTCCCCAGCCTCTCATGTGATGTTTATGTCCCCAGCCCCTTCTCTGATGTATATATTCTCCCAGCCACACATGTGATGTATATATGCCACCCGCGTCTCCTATATGATGCATTTGATTTACAAATCTGTTGACTGCGCTCCAGACTCAGACAAACCTGGAAAAGCAGCTGTGAGAAGCCACACGATCAATATCACCGAACATCACAGCCGCACCAAAGAGAAGCAGCTGCAACCACCGCAATAGGTGTTTAGGGGGTGAGTTAATTATTTGTTTGATCAACTATATTATGGTAATTTACAAGGTGATAAGCTTGGTAGAATTTTCCAACTGGCCCCCGGCAGAAAAAAGGTTCCCCATCCTGAGGTAAGCAGTGGATTCAGTGCATGGATAGGATTTGTAGGCCAATTAGTTAATATGACCGCGGTGTTGTGTCTGTGGCCTTGAAGAATTAGTTTGCGAGACTGGTGTAAACTGAGACAATCTCTGTACAGCCCTGAAGAATATACTGATACTTTATAATGCCTAGGAAATAAATGGTTATGTAAACTTGGAAGTGGACAGTTAGAGAGAACGTCCACTAGGGGGCACTGGTGCACAAGTAACAAGAATAAAAGGATGCACTGATTACTGTTAAAGTTATAGAATTTGTAATTTATTTTATGCATTTTCATTAATAAAATCTTATTTGTGTCAAGACATTAGATTTACAACACTTTCAGAGATATTTCTCCAAATAAGCTGCTGACGCTGATTCAAAATGCAAATGTAGGTGCCCCTGATAGAAAGGCACCATGTCTTTCGGGTCAAGGTATGGTTCGCTGGTGCAGTAATGAACCAAGGAACGGTGGCCATGAACTCTACCTTCGCCTCCAGTTTATAAGACAAACTAATTTTAATTTAGTATTTTATTTGAATTAAACAATTTTATCCGACTTTATTTGATACAGACAGAGGTAAGGGTCTACTGTGTTTCCTTGAAAATAAGACAGGGTCTTATATTATTTTTGCTCTAGGGCTTATTTTCAGGGGATGTCTTATATTTGCCATGAAAAACAACCCACATTTTTTATTCTAGCTTGAACCAAAAATCACATAACTTATTTACAATGGTATAAATTACTTGCTTACATTTATTATTCTCTGTGTACTGCTAAGTTTACCCCCAAAAGAAAGCAGACACCCCCTAAAAGATTCGCACTTACCAGACTGCAAACAAATAGAGTTGGCAAGTGAATGGTCTCTCACATACAGATCTGTGTTGCTATCAGGTGCTCCTACGTTCTACAGCGTTTGGCTCCCCCTGGTGACTGGAAGCAGTATCACTCGTGTAGAGTGATACTAGTACCCGATCTGTTTGTGAGAGCTTTAGTGCATTACAGTTGGAACATCGAGGGACCTGACAGTAACCCAGATCTCTGTGTGAGAGCCCATCCACCATCAGCACTTACCACCTGTAATTGTTTAGGGTCTGGTGAGTGCGATTTGCTTTTTTTTGAGGGGGGAGGTTTACTTTCTTTTGGGGGTGTCTGCTTTCTTTGATGAAGAGTCCTACTGTATTCTTTAACCTCTTTAGCTGCTTGAACACTTCCTTATACAACTGCTACTAGGCTTATTTGTGGAGAAGGACTTATATTTTAAGCATACTCAAAAAACCCCACAAAAATCCTACCAGAGCTTATTTTGGGGGAAACAGGGTACATGGATATACAAAATGTCACACCTGAGTAATAATTTCTCTTTATGTTCAGCTCTATGGATGTTTTGACTGTATATTCCTATAAGCAAGCGACGGTACTTTGTGAGTTTTCCAGCAGAGGGCAGTATTTCCTAATATATGTATCCGTAGGAAAAAAATAACATTATTTGTATTTATATGTCTAATATAAAAAAGATACAAAGTGGACAGAGAGGATGACATTCATGGAGTATAGAGCGAAAGTGTAAGGTTGTAATGTATGTCTACGTATGTGTACAGACTCCAGCCTGATCAGCGTCTGCAGCTGGGATGAATTCTGCAGGGAGAGGACGTAAAATTAATGGAAGCGTAGCTTGATTACCCTGTCATCTGACTTAATGTTCAGGTAATCAGAAAGTGGGTCACATACAATAATTAATTCTCTGTGTTCCTAAAACAAGAGGCAGGGGACTAGGCAAGAACTGCCCTTATGTCCTGGGAGTATGCTGGGGGTAGTAGTTCTTCTAACGAAATGTAATATCAGTAGCAAAAAATTAATTTACTATATATTCTGCAACTTTGTGTTTCAAATCCTCACCGTTTTCTTAAGATCTGTGCTTGTTGTCATTAATGGAAACATTTATTGTTTGAATCCCAGAGACCTGAGAATGTTCACAGCTGAGAGTTTGTTACAGTTGTATCTTGTACAGGTAATGCTAGGAGAGCTGAACAGCTTGGACATTTTTCCTGCATTATGTGTAAGGGTGAGGACCTAATGTTGTGTGTCCCCCGAAGACACCAATTATCTTAGCATAGTGATGTAATGTGTTGCCTATGTGGTGTTGTGTAAAGTGTGACATATTGTGAGTTACAATGATGTTATTGTAAGGTATAACATGTCAAAGGGTCAAGTGGTGTGAGCCAGACAGGGAGGGGATCAAAGTCCCAACTGAGATAGGAAGATGTATTTCCGGTTTAGTGCAGTGTATAATTGCAGCGCCACCATCTCTGCATTGCTCCCCCTGCCCATGCTGCGCTGCCTTCCTTCCCCGCGGTCCCCTACGTGTGCATCCCCTGCTTCCTCCTCCCAGGGCCTGTACATGCTGCACAGGTCTCCTGGGAATGTGCTTAGGGTGCATGCATACACACTCACACCCGCCCGACATTTTAAACGCCGGCACATTATTCCTGGAAGTGCCTCTCAGCCTATCACTGAAAAGCACTGGGTACTTAAGGCACTCTCCTATTACGGGAGGTACCTGAGCAACTTGGTTAGTTATTGTTTTTTTTCCATATCTAGCTAGTTGTCAGGTTCCCTTGTCCACTGTCTGTGTCTGTGCCAGTGTACATTTTCCCATTCCTTTATCCCAGTCCCATCAGTAAACTGCCTGCCAGTCTGTCCTGGCCATTCATTCTGTCTCAGCAGTACCGGTGGTCTCTATATACTCTAGACTTTCCCAGTCTACACCTGTGTTCGTCCTTATCCTGGAGGTCAGCTGTCACAGTCCCAATCACTGCTCTGGGAGTGGCACCTGGCATCTGCCTCGCAGCTGTCACTTAGTCAAACCCCTCCCACTAAAAGGTATGCCCAGATCCCCCCTGTGGTCTAAGGGATACTCTTCTACTCGCCACCTCATCATCACCAGTGGTGAGTGTTACAGTAGGGTGCAGTGTGAAGAGTGGGAAGAATGCAGATTGACAGCAGCCAAAAAGTGAAGAACTGGAAAGTACTAGGAAGCAAGAACTAAGAGAAATGTTAGTGGAAATGTGGCCCCCTGAATACATCAGGGTGCCACAGGGTACTGCATCCTTACCCAGGGTGCAGGGCCCACACCCCATGGTTCCAGTTACCCAAGAAGCCGATGTCACTCCCACCTGCACCACAAAACCAAAATCACCTCACAGCAGTCACTGCCAGACACACAAGGGGGTGGCCAAACTGAAAATGGGCCGGCCACAGGGGGACTGGGCAGACTGTGAGAGGGAGACAGGGAAGTGAAGTAGGCTCCAAAGAGAGAGGAGCTGGGAGAGTGAGCTCGTGGGGAGCTAGGGACACTGGTTGGGTGTCCAGAGGAGTCGGGGATCGGTAGCAGGGACATTGGTCGAGGGTGTGACGGACATAGTCTTGGAGGATTGTCGCCACCAGAAGGCCCAAAAGAACTGACCGGTATCGAGCACAACGGGGTACAGGACCCTAGGTCAGGAGCCAATTCAACGTCCTGACAATTCATTTGTAAGGGAGAGGACCTCCAAGGACTTCCCTACAAGCTCAGAGGTTGAGAGCATCAGCACAACAAGGGGGACAGGGATGTATCCAGACTGAGTAACCCAATAAAGTCCCGCGTGCCAGCCCTCAAGAGCACAGCTACACTACAAATAGTGAGCAGGGCCCCCAACAGCTTCAAGGCACGGGGACGACTAACGGACCACAAATTGTGCACGGAGGCAGGCTCCGGATCACTAAGTGACATTGGTGGAACTGGGTACTTGGACGGACTCCCAGCAGCTGAAGGGACTTTGGTTTACCTGCAGCGTGTGTGTCTCCTTTCTAAACCTCATCCAGCACCACGACTACCCACAGTGAGTCCCCCGGTCCACAGCACCCTGTCCTCCCAAAGCACCAAAACCCTGAGTCTGGGGCATACCCTACCTGCGGAGGAACTGACACCTTGCTGCCCAACACCATCTGCCCCGGTACTCTTTCCAGCAGCGGTGGTACTCCCAAGTACCAAAGTTGTCTGCCCAGTAAAGTGTGCTCTGATTATAACATCATGTCTGGTGTCCTAATCCTGAAGAATGAGGTGCTTAAGGAGACACGGGACCCCCCAAAGTCCAGAGGCAGAGGTTTTCATTGTAATGGTGTCTACCCACACAAACACAAAAACCCCTTATTTATGTAGTGTGTTGAGGAGCGGAAACCGAGTTCCTCACCCACAGCTACCTCCCCAACCATAAACGGTGCCATTGCACCTGAGCTCTTATACTTGAACGTGTCCAAATACCCCTTTACTGGCTCGGACTGGCCCACTGGAGGACAGGAGAATCCTCCGGTGGGCCCCTTTGCAGTAGTAAATCACTTCCCCGCCAACATAATCAGTATTTGGCACAATACACTTGTTTCACTATGTAGAGATTAAAGATGTGTCTCATCATTCCTTTTGCAAACTACCCAGTATATTATTTATATAGAAGCATAGGTAAATTTATGAATGTAATATTTGCATGTACAGTGCTGGCCAAAAGTATTGGCACCCCCTGCAATTCTGTCAGAGAATACTCAGTTTCTTCTTGAAAATGATTGCAATCACAAATTCTTTGGTATTATTATCTTCATTTAATTTGTCTTCAATGAAAAAAATTAATTTGTCATAAAGACAAATTGGATATAATTCCACACCAAACATAAAAAAGGGGGTGGACAAAAGTATTGGCACTGTTTGAAAAATCATGTGATGCTTCTCTAATTTGTGTAATTACAGCACCTGTAACTTACCTGTGGCACCTAACAGGTGTTGGCAATAACTAAATCACACTTGCAGCCAGTTGACATGGATTAAAGTTGACTCAACCTCTGTCCTGTGTCCTTGTGTGCACCACATTGAGCATGGAGAAAAGAAAGAAGACCAAAGAACTGTCTGAGGACTTGAGAATCCAAATTGTGAGGAAGCATGAGCAATCTCAAGGCTACAAGTCCATCTCCAAAGACCTGAAAGTTCCTGTGTCTACAGTGGGCAGTGTCATCAAGAAGTGTAAAGCCCATGGCACTGTGGCTAACCTCCCTAGATGTGGAAGGAAAAGAAAAATTGACGAGAGATTTCAACACAAGATTGTGCGGATGGTGGATAAACAACCTCGACTAACATCCAAACAAGTTCAAGCTGCCCTGCAGTCCGAGGGTACAACAGTGTCAACCCGTACTATCCGTCGGCGTCTGAATGAAAAGGGACTGTATGATAGGATATCCAGGAAGACCCCACTTCTTACCCCGAGACATAAAAAAGCCAGGCTGGAGTTTGCCAAAACTTACCTGAGAAAGCCTAAAATGTTTTGGAAGAATGTTCTCTGGTCAGATGAGACAAAAGTAGAGCTTTTTGGGAAAAGCCATCAACACAGAGTTTACAGGGAAAAAAAAGAGGCATTCAAAGAAAAGAACACGGTCCCTACAGTCAAACATGACGGAGGTTCCCTGATGTTTTGGGATTGCTTTACTGCCTCTGGCACTGGACTGCTTGACCGTGTGCATGGCATTATGAAGTCTGAAGACTACTAACAAATTTTGCAGCATAATGTAGGGCCCAGTGTGAGAAAGCTGGGTCTCCCTCAGAGGTTATGGGTCTTCCAGCAGGACAATGACCCAACACACACCAAAAAGCACTAGAAAATGGTTTGATAGAAAGCACTGGAGACTACTAAAGTGGCCAGCAATGAGTCCAGACCTGAACCCCATAGAACACCTGTGGAGAGATCTCAAAATGGCAGTTTGGAGAAGGCACCCTTCAAATCTCAGGGACCTGGAGCAGTTTGCCAAAGAAGAATGGTCTAAAATTCCAGGAGAGCATTGTAAGAAACTCATTGATAGTTACCGGAAGCGGTTGTTCGCAGTTATTTTGGATAAAGGTTGTGCAACCAAGTATTAGGCTAAGGGTGCCAATACTTTTGTCCGGCCCATTTTTGGAGTTTTGTGTGAAATGATCAATGATTTGATTTTTGTTTCATTCTCTTTTGTGTTTTTTCATTGCAAACAAAATAAATGAAGATAATAATACCAAAGAATTTGTGATTGCAAACATTTTCAAGAAGAAACTGAGTATTATCTGACAGAATTACAGGGGTGCCAATACTTTTGGCCAGCACTGTAGCTGATCAGTGTGCCCCCCCAGAGTCAGTGTTATTGGTGCACCCACAAAGTCAGTTACTGGTGGACCCCAGCCTCTGCAGTCTGACACTGCCCCTTTAATACATAAGAAGACATCAGTAGTATAAATATTACATGATAAGATACGGGTTGCAGATTTTCATTGTCTTGGAGCCTCAAATTTTGCCTTTAAACTAATCAGATACATTGTAACAAACGACCAGGGAAGAAGAAATGTTTCTGCGGCTGATATATTGAGAGTCTAGGGCTGTTCTTTAAGATTTTATTGTTTTTTTTTATTTCCTAGATATAAATAAGAATGTTTCTATTTACAACAAAAAAGTTATAGGGTGTTTCATTATATAGTGATTAAATTTATTAAGTGAAAAGCTAAAATATTATTATTTTATTATAATAAATTATTATAATTTATAATTTATTAGCAGATTTTTTTTTTTTACTTTGGGTCTGAAGGTGGAGTTAATATTTCTGTGTGAAGATTAGAAAATTGACAGCTTTGTAAAAACGGCTCCATAAACGCCGAAGCTTTCATCTTTAGTGTGGGATTCACATGAAAGCGGCAGAACAGTAGTGGGTGATTCATCTCGCTGATAGTTATGGAGCAGCCGCGTGTGGATATATGTATCTGGTAACACGCTGGAATGGTCTGGGTGTATATCTTTCTTGTTGCTGGGTTGTGAAGCAATAATGGGAAATAAAACTACTGTCTTCATACAGCTTCATCCACTGCAGAGGAAAGGACAGAGCAAGTAATACCGCGACAGCTGAAAATGTAGCAATAATCAATTATATATAGTCAAACAGCAACATATTATTTACATTTATAATATGCAATTAAATATTTGTCTTCGTTTATATGTGACTAACAAACCGCCCCCCCTCCCAAAAAAAAAATCCTGAAATGTTCCAAATTCCATACTGCCCTCAATAAGCTGATAGCTTTGCTGTGTAGACTGGGACATGATCAGCAGAGGAGTATGGGAGATTAAATGACAGCTGTTTTCTACTCCTTGATACCTACCATGTTTTCCTGAAAATAAAACCTACCACTGGCAGAAACAGACAGAAGAGGGCCCCTGTGTAAAAACAACATATGGCCCATTTGCCTTCCCATAACTCAAAATTCCACCTGCTTTGGAAGTAGAAGTGGCCCCCTTTACTTCTGGAGCCACTGTGTGGCCACACAGGTTGCACCAATAATATGTGCGCCTCTGAGACCTACCCTGAAAATAAGCCCTGGGAGTTTGTTTGAAATATGAGTCCAAAAATAAGCCCTAGTTTCAGCCAGGGCCGGCATTAGGAGTAGTCAAACTGTGCAATGTCTCTGGGCCCCCACTTTTTTAGGGACCCCAACATTTGTATTCCAAGGTTAAAATTGTTTAAGGACCTTTGATGACTTCATAGTCACGTGACCAAAGGTCTCTTAATTGCAGGAGTCTAAAAGAACGGAACAGGAGACAGGCTGGAATGCAGGACTGTCATTAGGGGGAAGTGAGAACAAACTGCACAATTTCTCAGGGCCTTCACTCTTTTAGGGACACCAACATTTGTATTCCAAGTTTAAGATTGTTTATGGACCTTTGATGACTTCACAGTCATGTGAGCAAAGGTCTCTTAATTGCAGGAGTCTAAAAGAGCTGAACAGGAGACAAGCTGACATTATGGAGAAGGGAGAGCAAACATGGCCATTTCACAGGTCTCTCATTCTCCTAGGGGCACCAAAGTTTATATCCTGATGATAAGACTGCTTAAGGACCCTTGTGACACCACGTGATGTGACCAAATGTCACTTAATTGCAGGAGTCTAAAGCTGAAGAGGAGAGAGGTTTGTATGTGTGTATACGTGTGAGGATAGAATATCTATCTATCTATCTTTCTACCTATCTATCTATCTAGCCCTCTATCTATCTATCTATCTATCTATCTATCTATCTATCTATCTATCTATCTATCTATCTATCCCTCTATCTATCCCTCTATCTATCTATCTATCTATCTATCTATCTATCTATCTATCTATCCCTCTATCTATCTATCTATCTATCTATCCCTCTATCTATCTATCTATCTATCTATCTATCTATCTATCTATCTATCTATCCCTCTATCTATGTATCTATGTAACTATCTATCTATCTATCTATCTATCTATCCCTCTATCTATCTATCTATCTATCTATATATCTATCTATCTACCTATCCCTCTATCTATGTATCTATGTATCTATCTATCTATCTATCTATCTATCCCTCTATCTATCTATCTATCTATCTATCTATCTCTCTATGTATCTATCTATCTTTCTACCTATCTATCTATCTATCTATCTATCTATTTATCTATCTATCTATCGATCTATCCTCCCTCTATTATTTATCTATTTATCCTCCATCTATTATTTATCTATTATCTATCTGTCTGTCTATCCTCTACTAGATAGATGGATAGATAATAGATAGAAGGATAAATGATAGATACTGTACATAGATTGATAGATAGATAGATGATAGATAGAAGGATAAATGATAGATAAATGGATAGATAATAGATAGAAGGATAAATGATAGATAGATACATAGATAGATAATAGATAGATAGATAGATAAGAGGATAGATAGGTAGATAGATAGATATACAGTAGATAGATGGATAGAAGGATAAATGATAGATAGAGGGATAGAGGGATAGATAGAGAGAGATAGATAATAGATAGATAGATAATAGATAGATAAAATGATAAAATATAGATGGATGGATAGATAGATAGAGGGATAGATAGAGGGATAGATAGATATAGATAGAGAGATAGATGATAGATAGATAGATAGAAGGATAAATGATAGATAGATAGATGGATAGATAGAGGGATAGATAGATAGAGGGATAGATAGATAGATAATAGATAGATAGATAGAGGGATAGATAGAGAGATAGATAGATAGAAGGATAAATGATAGATAGATAGATAGATAGAGGGATAGATAGATAGAGAGATAGATGATAGATAGATAGATAGAAGGATAAATGATAGATAGATAGATGGATAGATAGAGGGATAGATAGATAGATAGAGGGATAGATAGATAGATAATAGATAGATAGATAGAGGGATAGATAGCTAGAGGGATAGATAGATAGAGGGATAGATAGATAGATAGATAGAAGGATAAATGATAGATAGATAGATGGATAGATAGAGGGATAGATAGATAGAGGGATAGATAGATAGATAATAGATAGATAGATAGATAGAGGGATAGATAGATAGAGAGATAGATAATAGATTGAAGGATAAATGATAGATAGATGGATACAGACATGCGTTACACACAGGGTTTAGAGAGTTATGTTGATGTTCCAGAATGCGATGTGATCATATTTGAATAAATGTTGCTCGAAAATTAATGTTGATTGCTCTTCATGGGAAATAAAACCCAGCCCCCAAAAATAAGCCCTAGCCCATCTCTCGGAACAAAAAATAATATAAGACCCTGTTTTATTTTGGAGAAACACGGTATATATGGAGGCAAGGATCTCTGTTTGGATCAGGTGCAATTCAAGTTCTGTCTTTGATCCGCTAGTGACATCATCTGATTTGATTAATGATGTCACTTGTCACTTTATTACAGCCAAGGATGGAAAACATAGGTAAAATGTTATATTAGTAATTTTTCTTCCCCTATGTAATGTCTTCGGCCACTGTAAAACCCTTTGGGACACTTTAGTCAGTTTGATTCCTATTATGTGATCATTTGTCTTTGCAGTTCCTGGCTCTTTAAATCGTTAATGACCATGGCAGCCGCTATAATGATACTCTATAATTAAGTATAGGCATTAGCTGGAGGACTAAGACTTTATCATTGTCTTCTTGGTGGACTGCAACCATTCATTGTCCGAAATGTTTCCGAGCTGCAGAGCGGCCTTTTGAGGTTTGCTTACTGTGTGACTTACAGTTCAATATAAAGTGGATTTCGAGGATCATCCGTATTGAGGCTTATTCCCTTTGGTATGGATGTGGAATAGCTATCTGATATTCTTCTTGTTGGCAATGGCAGTTTTAGTTCATTATAGTTTATGAGAATTCCTGTTTTTGCTGTAATGAATATCAACTTTCCATGTACTGTGTGTAATGAGCTTAGGGTGAGCTTGTGCTAATGCACGGCAGCCAATGTGAACATGACGAGCTGCAGCGTGAAGGATGAAGGAGAGATCAGCCCCCTGATGAGACTGGAGATGGATTTGTTTTAAGCAGCTATGACCATTTGTTACCTATAAAAATAAATAGTTGGTTCATTTTTGTTAAAATTGAGATCTATTATACAAAAATGCCCAAACCTAAACCCAAGGTAAAATTTATCAAGGCTTTTATGCTAGAAAATTGTAAACATTTTTGCCTTAAAATATTGTGACTTTCCGCATTTGTATGGATTTTTGTACTGCCGGCGCCACTGCAGGGACACCGGCTTACTAACCGCCCTGGCCGGGTTGCTTTCTCCCCCTCTGCCCTGCGGCGGTCCACATGAGCTCCTGCTTCCTCCTCCTCCCGGGGCCTGTGCATGCAGTTCAGGTCTCCTGGGAGTGTGCTTAGGGCACATGTGCACCGACTCCCCTCTAAAGGGGCCAGAGCTCTATTTCCAGGAAATGCCTTTCAGCTTATGGCTGAGAGGCACTTTGTATTAAAGGCACCCTTCCATTAGGGGAGGTGCCTGCACAACATCCTTAGTTAGTTTGGCTATCAGTCTGCTAGCTAGTTGTCAGGTCCCGTTTATACCTATCTGTCCCTGCCATGCTCACCATATCTGTCCATACCAACATGCCTGTCTGCCCCAGCCATCCTGCCTGTACCTGCCTGCATCTGTGCCTATACCTGAGTCCATCTCCTACCCTGGGGGTCAGCTGCCACAGATCCGGCCACTGGGAGTGATACCTGGTGTCTGCCACTCGGTAGGCACTTAGTTAAGCCCCATCCACTAAAGGCAAAGCTGGGGTCCCCCCTGTGGTCAAGTGGGTCCACTACTTTCACTCACAGCCTCTACACCGGCCGTGATAGTTACAATTTTCCACCATTTTTCTAAAAATTAAGCAGGGCAAAGTGAGAGATGGTCAATATATTTTAAGCCGGATAGAAGAATAAACCTGATATAGTCCAGCTCATAGCTGGCATAGATTCTGATTCTAGTACTTGGGCAACCCAATGAATCTTAATGAATCTTGTTAAATTTTAAACCTTTCAACTTTTTTTCAAGACTGGCATCAGAACCATCAGTTTTGATGAATTGGGTCTTATGGTGTGAGCCTACCTTAAATCTGTAAGTAGTCACTTTTTTTTTTTGGAAACAAGCAGCTATGTCTTTCCAATTTTTTGCAATCTCTGTAGAAAATATTATGCTCCTATAGGGTCCCAGGAGAAAAGGAGCCTTTTCCAGGTTGGCTCTGTTCCCATTTCTATTGTTGGTAAGAAGAAGCAAAGTGATTTTATCTCATCATGGCTTCAATGTTAGGAAATAAGTGTAAAATGACTTATCACCTCCCGGGAAACCTCATGAAGAATAAAGAAGGTCAAATATAAACCTTCCTCAAATATGAAGATTAGACAAGTTTTTTTTTAAAATTTGCTAATTTAGTGCTATAGAGTTCTGACTCTGCAAGGCTACGTGCACACATTGACTATTTGGTGAGTTTTTTACCTCAGTATTTAGGCCACGTGCATACGTTGAGTATTTGGTGAGTTTTTTACCTCAGTATTTAGGCCATGTGCACACATTGAGTATTTGGTGAGTTTTTTTACCTCAGTACTTAGGCCACATGCACGCATTGAGTATTTGGTCAGTTTTTTACCTCAGTATTTAGGCCACGTGCACACATTGAGTATTTGGTGAGGTTTTTTTTACCACAGTATTTAGGCCATGAGCACAAGTTGAGTATTTGGTGAGTTTTTTACCTCAGTACTTAGGCCACGTGCACACATTGAGTATTTGGTGAGTTTTTTACCTCAGTATTTAGGCCACGTGCACACATTGAGTATTTGGTGAGTTTTTTACCTCAGTATTTAGGCCACATGCACACATTGAGTATTTGGTGAGTTTTTTACCTCAGTATTTAGGCCATGTGCACATGTTGAGTATTTGGTGACTTTTTTACCTCACTATTTGTAGCCAAAACCAGGAGTGGGTAAAAATGTAGACGTAGTGCCCGGCTTATACTTTTCCTCTGATTGTTCCACTCCTGGTTTTGGCTACAGATATGACGTAAAAAACTGACCAAATACTCAACGTGTGCACATAACCTTATACAGGGAGACTGAAGTTAGTCTCTTCAGTGTCTCACTATTTTGACAGCTGTGTGAGACTTCCTGCTTCTGAGCTTGGACAAAAACCCCATGAGGGATCAATGGGAGCATGCAGCTGCTTTTTTAATTCATGTCAGATGAAGTTATCTGAAAAGCAATGTAAGATTCCTGATGGGTTCCTGTTAGAAATGAGAAATTCAATTTGTAGGAATCTGGTCCAGCAGTCAGGTTAGTATAACATGGTGCCTGGATAGAAGCAACCGCCTCCTACCCACTGACATCTTTGGCTCCACTTTTGATTAGCCGGCCTGGCGCAACGTTATTGTTGCAGCATGATGCACACATGTTATCTCCTCACCAGACTGGCTAATCAAAAATCAAGCCAGGGATGTTGGCAGATAGGAGACAGTCCACAGGACTCCTATGAGTGGCCACGGAATACTAACCTGGCCGCTGGACCATGGTCTTGTGACTTAATTCACTCCTCTCTATAGTAGTTCTTGTATATTTTTGCTAACTTAAAGGGAACCTTTCACGAGTTTTTTTGCAATATAAGCTGCGGCCACCACCACCGGGCTCTTATATACAGCATTCTAACATGCTGTATATAAGAGCCCAGACCACCGTGTAGAACATAAAAAACACTTTATAATACTCACCTAAACTGGTCGCTGCGGTGGATGTGGCTCAAATTGGCGCCTTCGTCCTCCGGTGCCAGCACCTCCTTTTTCGGCAATCTTCGTCCTCCTTCTGAAGCCTGAGCGCATGACGTGTTTACGTCATACACACTGGCCGGTCCCGCTTATGCACACTACAATACTTTGATCTGCCTTGCTCAGGGCAGATCAAAGTGCGCCTGCGCAGGACCTGAACGCTGGCGAGTGTATATGACGTCAGACGCGTCAAGCACCGCGGCTTCAGAAGGACGACAGAGGCAGCGACAAAAATGGCTGAAAGAGGCGGCGCTGGCACCAGAGGACGAAGACGCCCATTTGACCCACATCCACTGCAGCGATCGGTTTAGGTGAGTATTATAAAGTGTTTTTTATGTTCTACACAGCGGCCTGGGCTCTTATATACAGCATGTTAGAATGCTATATATAAGAGCCCACTGGTGGTGGTGGTGGCCGCAGCTTATAGGGCAAAAAAACTGGTGACAGGTTCCCTTTAAAGCACCACTTAAGTGTTTCTTTTATTGCATCGCTGTAGTGGTGCTTAGACTCTAAGTCCCCTGACCCCTGTCATATACTCACTCACTGGCGGCTTCATATTCTGTCTCCAGTCAGTCTCCTCTAATTTGGAACCTGCCGGAGGTCACAACTCAATAGGAGTCTATGAGAGCCTCGTTCTGGTCTTGTTCTGCCTTTCATAGAGATGCATTTGGAGCTTGTGATATAACTTCTGACTTTCAGCCATTCAGAAGTTACAAAAATGAGACAGTTGCACTCTGTAAGTTATGTGGAACAATGAATATGGGAATATAGACATGCATTACTGCTATGAAAAACATGTAAAAAATGGCACCCAAAAATGGCCAGTTTTATGTGAGCCCAACAGCCAGCGTCAAGGCGACCGCTTTTTGTTGGGTCCCTATCGAACGATTGCCAGTATTTCTTTTGAATCTTTTCTTTTCAGAGCGGTATATTGAGTGGGGGTCTTAGGACCAGGACTTCCATTGATCAGTAACTGATTACAGTCCCCAAAAATATATGAATATTTTTTTCCTGATAATTAATTGGTCATATATAATGAAATACCTCTTTAGTCCCTAAAATGTGATTATTGTAGCCTAAAAAAGGTAAAAACAACTGACAGGGTCCCAAGAAAAAGAAAAAAAATACCAATTAAACTATAATAATTAAATCTGGAAGTTGCAGTCTATAAGCTTTAATCTATTGACACAGACAAAATTTTCTTTCCAAAAGTTCTCCATAGCCAGATGAAGAGATAATCATTAAAACTCACATCTACCCGGGAATTTATATACGAAAATTAAAAAAAGAAACACCCAATATTGTTACATAAAATGAAATAATATGATTAAAATCATATAAGGTAGCAGCTGTGCTGTGCTTATTGCAATGAAAGGAGATCGCCTACTGAGCCAAGCAGCTTTGTAGCACATGGTATATGTCTAATGATCACAGGAATATCTGCCGGCTGGAGATCCCGTTGGGAATTATTTCTGTTATTTTATTTATTTTTTTAATATTGGAAAAAGAGTGAATGCTTCTCGTTTTCTTTCGCTACTTTGCACGTATATATTCCACTTTGCACAGACCTCTGAGGACCGTGATCTATGCTGGTGGGACTATCATGGGGTGTGTGCCCATACGGGGAGGTCAGGGGCATGAATTAGTTATGTTATGTGCTCCGTTATATACGTAGATGGATGGAGGGAAGCTATCAGTTCCATTACAGGCAGGAGCTCATTAGCAATTAAGGATTTTGACCGAAGGGTATATAGGACAATTAAATGACCTGCACTGACATAGATAGATTTATATATATACTAAAGACATTATTACCAGTGTCAAATGGAGATCAGGAAATTGATTTTACTTTTTGAGTTTTCTAAGATAAGAGAAAGTTAAATGGGTATTCCAATCTCCAAGATCTTATCCCAATATGTAGTAGGTGTAATAATAATAATATTAATAAATACCTCCAATTAGAAATGTAGAATAGTTCTCCTAATTTAGCAATGTCTATTACCTCATGTGCAGGGCATTGCAGGACCTTAGGTATTCATGATTATGACCATTAGCAACTAACTAACTGTGACTGTAGTTTTCCTGATTAGCTATGTTGCTTACCTCATGTGCAGGGCATTGCAGGACCTTAGGTATCTATGGTTATGACCACTGGCAACTAACTAATTGTGAGTATAATTTTCCTGATTAGCTATGTCGCTTATCTCATGTTCAGGGCATTTTAGATCCGTAGGTATCCATGGTTATGACCACTAGCAACTAACTACCTGTGACTATAGTTCTCCTGATTAGCTATGTTGCTTACCTCATGTTCAGGGCATTGCAGGACCTTAGGTATCCATGGTTATGACCATTTGCATGTGTATCGCCCTGAGAGGGGCTCAGCCGCTCCGCTGCTCGGGCCAAGCCGCTCGAGATCCGGGCTCGGGTTGTCGGTGGCATTAGCGCCTCCGAACCGGGGGCCACGTCGCTCTGTTAAGGGGAGGTAGTGGGGTGGTGGTGTGGGACGAGGTCCGCAGCTGGGGGCCGCGTTGTCATCGGACGGGTCGTGACACCACCCACGGGTTGTGGTGACGGGATGCACCACCGCTGCGGCTGGAGTGAAGGGGGTTCCCGGGAGCGGTGTTGCGGCCGCAGCTTAGATGTTAGCCCCTCCGTGGGTAGGGTTGGTGTGTCCCGGGGCCCGGTGAGAGACTGGCTACGGTGTTGTTGTCGGGGTGCAGGGTGCCGTACTGCGGTGCAGTGTCGTGCCCGGATGGCACTGGTGTACTCACGATTAATTCACACTCAGAGTCACTGGTAAACCAAAGTTCGGGTATGGTCGGGTCCCGCAGCCAGCTGCTTGTGTCCCTTGTGGGGTTGATGGTGTCCCCTTTCACTTGCACCTCTTGTTGTAGTTTTCGGCTCCCCTGCCTGGACAATGGTAGCCCACTCCCCGGCGTTGAGCTGCCGGAGGAGCCCTCAGTTGCCCGCAGGCGCTGGCCCGTCGAATGTTTGGCCCTTGGCGGTGGCTCTCACCCGGTATCGGTGGGCTTTTGCCTTCTTTCGGGACTTTGGGTGAGGATGAACCCGTGAGGTCCAGACTGCAATCAGTTAATTTGCCTATACTCAGTGGCTTCTAAGCTAGGACGGGGTCTGAGTACCCGGTTTCTGGTGCTCCGGTAAATGGTTGACTCCCCAGTTCAGGGCCGGCGGGCTCCAACCCTGGCCCGGTCCCTACGGTTCCGCCGGTTGCTGTACCGGTACTCCTGCAGGCGGCCACCACCGTCTGCCTACCTGACGTTACGGGGATCCCAGGCTCCAACCCGGGTCCCTGACAGCTCTGCTCCTCTACACCTCCTGTCACTGTCACTGTACAACTTAATCTGTTTGTATTTCCTGCCTCAGGACAGTAGACTCATCGGTGGGCGTGTCTTTCCGCCTGACTTCACCCACCTGGTGTGCCCTACTTGCCCTGAGGGAGGCATCAGGTCTCCCTCTGGGGTGACTGATGCGCCCTCACAAGGGATGGGGGTGTGTGTGTAATGTGGTAGGTGTTGTTACCTGTGACCCCTGGGGTCCAGGGCATCATACATGTAACTAACAGTGACTATAGTTCTCCTGATTAGCTATGTCACTTATCTCATGTTCAGGGCATTACAGGACCTTAGGTATTCATGATTATGACCACTAGCAGGGATCCTCTGCCATTCTTCCTTGCAGATCCTCTCCAGTTTCGTCAGGTTGGATGGTGAACGTTGGTGGACGCCATTTTCAGGTCTCTCCAGAGATGCTCAATTGGGTTTAGGTCAGGGCTCAGGCTGGGCCAGTCAAGAATAGTCACAAAGTTGTTCTGAAGCCACTCCTTTGTTATTTTATCTGTGTGCTTAGGGTCATTGTCTTGTTAGAAGGTGAACCTTTGGCCAAGTCTGAGGTCCAGAGCACTCTGGAAGAGGTTTTCTTCTAGGATATCTCTTTACTTGGCTGCATTAATCTTTCCTTCAATTACAACCAGTCATCCTGTCCCTGCAGCTGAAAAATACCCCGATAGCATGATGCTGCCACCACCATGTTTCACTGTTGGGATTGTATTGGGCAGGTGAGGAGCAGTGCCTGGTTTGCTCCACACATACTGCTTAGAATTATCACCAAAAAGTTCTATCTTCGTCTCATCAGACCAGAGAATCTTATTTCTCATAGTCTGGGAGTCCTTCATGTGTTTTTTGCAAACTCTATGCTGGCTTTCATATGTCTTGCACTGAGGAGAGGCTTCCGTCAGGCCACTCTACCATAAAAGCCCGACTGGTGGAGGCTGCAGTGATAGCTGACTTTGTGGAACTTTCTCCCATCTCACTACTGGATCTCTGGAACTCAGCTACAGTGATCTTGGGGTTTTTCTTTACCTCTCTCACCAAGACTCTTCTCCCACGATTGCTCAGTTTGGCTGGATGGCCAGGTCTAGGAAGAGTTCTGGTGGTCCCAAACGTCTTCCATTTAAGGATTATGGAGGCCTCTGTGCTCTTAGGAACCTTGAGTACTGCAGAAATGCTTTTGTAATCTTGGCCAGATCAGTGCCTTGCCACAATTCTATCTGAGCTCCTTGGGCAGTTCCTTTGACCTCATGATTCTCATTTGGTCTGACATGCACTGTGAGCTGTGAGGTCTTATATAGACAGGTGTGCGCCTTTCCAAATCACGTCCTATCAGTTTAATTACACACAGCTGAAATCCAATGAAGGAGTAGAACCATCTCAAGGAGGATCACAAGGAAATGGACAACATGTGACTTACATATGACTGAGCAAAGGGTCTGAATACTTATGACCAAGTGATATTTCAGTTTTTCTTGTTTAATAAATTAGCAAAAATGTCTACATTTCTGTTTTTTTTTTTACAAGATGGGGGATGGGGTGCAGAGTGTACATTAATGAGAAAAAAATGAACTTCTTTGAATTTACCAAATGGCTGCAATGGAACAAAGAATGAAAAAATTTAAAGGGGTCTGAATACTTTCCGTACCCACTGTACATGATAAAAGAGGAAATTACATACATGGACAATATCCATAAATTTTCTTTTTTTTGCGAATTGCTGGGGTTAATTCTACGTTACCTTTACAGTTAATGATGTTCAAGCATTTTTGGGTTGTAACCTGCAGGTGACCGATGCATTACAAGTAACTCAATGGGATATGGGTTTTGTAGGATTTATAGGTCTTGTGTGAGGTTGCATATAGACAAAATGGAAAAAACATATTATTGTGTTTCTGAATTCTCCTATTCTCCTATTATTTCCTATATGAAGCCTACCATGATATGATATAATGGATAATGATGGGGATGAGGGAGCACACCAATCTCCACTCCCAATTCCAGGACTTTATTGTTTTAGCAGTTAACAGAATTTGTCTTGTATTATTTGCTGTGACCCCTTTGTGCCCCATGATGACCACCGCTCTTTCCGGTACATTTACCCAATACTCTGTGCAGTATCTGTGCTCCAGGGCATCGACTTCCAGAAATTGTATTGTTATGTTGCGATCTAGGCTCTTTCCTCCACACTACATAATTCTGTTAATGGAATAGCAGAGCTATTTGTCACAAAGGGATCAATCTCTGTAGAGTAGATACAGGAATAGCCAGGCCGGGCAGCAATAAAAGAAGACACATTTAGCCCGGGGGTCAGTGCACGGAACAAACAGAAAACACAGAACCACAAAGAAATACAGAACATTGTACAATCTGTTACTCCCAAGCAGGAGCGGCGCTCCCAGGAGAGAGGTTCACCTTGTCCTTAGCCAACTACCAAAAGTTCACATTGTTTCCACATGTTTCTACCATGTGCAAAAATGTTCCATAGATAAATATGGAAACGATAGATAAATAGACGATAAATCCTGTATAGACAGATTATCTATCTATTTACAAACAAAAGCATACATAACTGTTAGATAGTACAGAAATTCTAATGATCACACTACGTATCAAGTGTACAGCGAAAGGGAAGGGAATCCCTGTGTCTAGGGAAGAGGAAGATGGTGACCCCTTACCAAACCTACTGCTGGTCCCTGGGGTTCCTCACTACCTAAGATAGGTTCTGCACCTATGCGCTGAGCTGGATACCTGACCCAAGGTATCCCTAGTGCTGGGCCCTAAATAGGGAACAGGTGGGATAAGTTCTTCATCAACCTCACTAAACAACTATAGAAGACTCAAGGAGGACACACAGGGGGAAAAGGTACATGAACTACTTATCTTCAGATGACTCAGGTAGAAGTTCAGCAAAGTTTGAGCAACGATACTACAGATGAGAGCAAGCCACCTGCTTGCAACCAGAGCTAAATGAACTGAATAATATCACCAGCACCAGTCCAGGGAAGATGGGAGTATTTAAGCATAAGGGAATACTGATAATCAGCAGCTGGATAGAAGGCGAGCTCCGTTGGGTTTTAAAGGGGAAGAAATGAAAACCCCAGCAGGAAAGCTACCTAGTACAATGAATACTGAAAGCAGGAACAATAAAAGGTCAGGGAGTATTTTATGCAGCCAAACGCTTTGACCTTCTACTGCCAGAAGTCACATGACTGTGTCACCCATGACACACCCGTGACAGATGGAGATTGTTAAAAGAGAAAGGTTTTGGTACCGTGTTAGCCAGTTGAAAAATGATTGATTGCGCTCAGTGAGAGGAACAAAATTAAAATTTTGTACTTGTGATACCTTTTAATGGCTAACTAAAATAAAAATAAAATATGATGTTATAAAGCAAGCTTTCGAGACATCTCAGGTCTCTTCCTCAGGCATGGTAACTATATGTCCTATTGGAGGCCTCTATGTTGGAGAAACAGGACAGAGACTGAGAACAAGGATGAGATCTCACCGCCACACAATTACAGACAAAAAAATCCATTTACCTGTGGCCAAACTTTTCTGTGCTCCAGGACACAACATAAACCACATGAAAGTTGTCATATTAAAAGGCAACTTCAGATCACAGAGCCATCGCAGGGTCTGGGAATACAAATTCATCACAATGTTTAACTCTGTGGACACAGGACTCATCCTCTCAGGAGGATTTATGACCCATTACAAAATCTGAGAGGTCAGCTCCAGAGACTGAGGGCACCAGGCCTCTAATCCTACATGGATATTGGGACAATAAAACTCACACCCCTAATCAAAGCTAATTAATGATTCACTTTCTAAGCTCAGTGTTTTTTTATTTAAATGTCCTTTTACTATGCATCGCTCTGCCCTGTTTTGTGCATATATTTGTGTTTCTTCAGATATTTTGTCATACCATGCCTGAGGAAGAGACCTGAGATGTCTCGAAAGCTTGCTTTATAACATCATATTTTATTTTAGTTAGCCATTAAAAGGTATCACAACTACAACATTTTAATTTTGTTCCTCTCACTGAGAGCAATCAATCAGATGGAGATTGGACACAGCCGCTCAAAGCCACTTGTAGAAACTTGTGGACAAGAAGGGGTATTTATCATGTTTTTGAAGTAAAACTACTGTACCACAGTTGTGAAAAAGTATACAGTTTTTATTATTACAAAAAGTGCAAATAACAAAATCACATGTGATAACAGTTAGTAGTTAGACATACATAGTTAAAATCCAATTAGATGAGACAGAGAGAGAAAAAGGTCCCAGGGAGGGAGGCAGACTACCCTTATCTAAAACTGGGAAGAAAGTGGTATTACTATATCCCAGGGGGGCATATAAGTAACCAAAAGATATCAAAAGTATATCCCCTGGGTTAGTGGAGTGATGGAATGTCCATACATTACAAAGTAACCAACAGGATAAGGTCCAAAACAGGGCCTGAGTACACCAGTATGTAACACCACCAGAAAATACATAGCAATATCTCAGATAGAGAGAAAAAAACCCAAAATCATACAGTGGTGGGGAAATTGGCACTTGAAAGACCTACCTGTGGTATGTATAGCACCCAAAAAGGGGAGTCTGTCAGCCTCACATGTGGACCCGGTCCCGACGCGTGTTTCGCATGTGCTTCAACGGGAGATCAGTTGAGTGGTAGCTATCGACCTGTGAGGAGCTCGGAGGAATCTGGGAGTTGAAGCTCCCAGGGGACAAGCAGATGGGTTGTAGACAGTGGTCTGGACCCGGAGGAGTCGGAGACCCGGTCGCAGGAGATTGGGACTGGGTGCCTGGCTAGTTGAGGAGTACGGTTGGCGGCTGCAGTCCAATAGCCGGTCTGGGGCCAAAAGCACGTCGGGGTACTGGACCATAGGTCGGGGAGAGGCTTCAAGCAACCCGGCAATTAACCTGCGGAGGACAGGGCCTTTATGGACTGTTCCCTCAAAGCTCAGAGATCGGGGGCACTAGCACAACAAAGGGGATAGGGCTTTCCAAACAAAGCAGCCCACTGAAATCCCAAGCGTGAGCTCCTGAGAGCACAGCTACTTCACTCAAAAAGTGGGGAGCGGGGCCCGGACAGTTTCAAGCTTACGGGCCACTTGGACACTTTTAAATTCTGTGCACGGAGGCAGGCTCCGGACCATCAGGCAGTACTGCAGGGGACGGAACCCGGACGAGCTCCCCCAAGAGAGCAGCAGCACCCAGAGACTTGGTTTACCACGTTGTCAGTGTCTGCTTTCCTTCTGAGTACCTGATTAACCCCTGCTATCAGCAAGCCTGCGCTCCCCCCTGCAATCCATCCCACCATTCAGGGTCCGGGGCCTTTCCCTACCCGTGGAGGGTAACGTAATCTAGCTGCCCCACTCCATCACCCCGGGTACTCCCAATGGCAGAGGCGGTACTCCCTATTACCGCATACCACGGGTGGCGTCACAAACTACCTAACTCCTCTGTAAATAACCCCCCATCACGTTTCGGAGTGACCCCAAGTCCCCGGGTCCGGAGACCCTCGAGCCACGAGTAGCGACTCTCGGATTCAAGCGCGAGCGGTTCGACCACTGCAGCGGCGGTACATGTCCGGGACACTGGCAGTGCTGGCACAGTCAGTTCTCTCGCGGCTTGTATGTCAGTCGGTGACGCCCAGTTTCCATCTCTAGGCTGTGGGCACTCAGTCTGTACAGGCTCAGTGTCTGCCTGTCTTTGTCTATCTCTCTTTATCTCTCTCTATCTCTTTCTATCACATTTTCTCTCTATCTCTATCTCTTTTTCTCTCTATCTCCTTTTCTCTCTCTCACTCTCTTTCTCTCTGTCTCTCTCTATCTCCTTTTCTCTCTATCTCTCTCTCTCTCTTTCTCTTTCTCTCACTTTCTCTCTCCTTTTCTCTCTATCTCTCTATCTCCCTTTCTCTCTTTCTCTTTCTCTCTCTCTCCTTTTCTCTCTATCTCTCTATCTCCCTTTCTCTCTTTCTCTTTCTCTCTATCTCCTTTTCTCTCTCTCGCTCTCTCTATCTCCTTTTCTCTCTATTTCTCTCTCTCTCTTTCTCTTTCTCTCACTTTCTCTCTCCTTTTCTCTCTATCTCTCTCTATCTCCCTTTCTCTCTTTCTCTTTCTCTCTCTCTCCTTTTCTCTCTATCTTTCTCTATCTCCCTTTCTCTCTCTCTATCTCCCTTTCTCTCTTTCTCTTTCTCTCTCTCTCCTTTTCTCTCTATCTTTCTCTATCTCCCTTTCTCTCTCTCTATCTCCCTTTCTCTCTCTCTCTCTTTATCTCCCTCTTTCTCTCTCTATCTGTCTGATCTAGCGGTCTATCTAATCTTTCATATTAGGGAATAGAAGATAACCGTCAGTGCACCCTAGCCTTCTAATGTGCGGACCCTGATGAATATCTCCCTGTGTCTCAGCTTCTTTGATATCTGAGTGTGAATTGGAGGAAGTAAAGTAGTAGAGATATTGCAGTCACAGCTATGAGCAGATGAATATATTGTGTAGGGCGAGGTTTGCTTCCTACGATCCATAATCCATAACTGGATTATTGCTGACACCGAACCAGAGGTGAAATACATGCACCGACGCCAGCGACACGTGCCATTGGTGAGCTGCATCTCTCTCTTCTATAATACAATTGTCATTTATGATATTGCTGATCACGTATGTGTAGCCGGTGCCCATTGCTCCATTATTCCAGCCTTTGCCCTCTATTTCGGTACTCCATTAGACTGTAAGCTCATCTGCTCTCGTTTTCATTGTTTCTGTTTAATAATGATTTTAACTTTCCCCTCGCAGACTTTTCTGTCTACACTTGTGAATCAGTGTGCGCATCTGCTGTTTTGATCCTTCCTTCTTGCTGTTACTCTCTACACCTCATTAAACCAACTAACATATTCTTCATTTTGACACCTTTCACAAATGGCTGCTAGCGAAATCTGCATTTAAATGAAGCATCGTCTTTTCTACCCTGTTATTACTATTTTCCCCCCTTAGACTTTCTTTAGGGCTTCACGATTTTCTTTCTCTGCTCTTGCATCGACTCCTCTGCCACAGTATCCTACAGGCATAATGATTTCACAGCCATTATATTGCGTACAATGCGCTTTGTTATCTACATCTGAAGTTTTCCTACAGTGCTAGTTGCAGGTGGACTGCCGCGGGTATGATCTTGCAATTAGCCTATCATACAAAGGCAGGTGGGGGCTCGCCTATCAGTGTAAATATCAGCCTGTACAAAAATGTAAGTCTGAGCAGATATAACATATAAAAAAGCCCTGAATATTCAAATTGAAAGTAATAAAAATATCCTAACGTTTCCTCGCTAAATCTTCTTTTCCTATTCTGTCTCGTACATCAATTAAAACTGTAAGAAATATAGAAAGAAGTTTTCCTAGGAAACCGATTTTCTCCTATATTCCTCTTTCTCATTGTAGAACAACTGGCTGCAGCAGAAGCCCTGCATCTCTGTCCTGTCTACAGTAGTGTCACCAGTGTGATATGATGGCAGGAGGATCTTGGATCAGAAGTTCAAAGCGTATAGTTGATCGCAGACCATTTTATAGTGGTCGCCCGTTGCTTACCCTGAGTTGTAGCGCATTTAATTCCTTCTGGTAGTGAAGGTGTTAAGGTCCATTTCTATCCTGCAGTGATCTAACAGGTAGATGTAATCTCAGCTGCAGCCACTCCTTTCTGCTATAAATATCCACTCCTCACTCCTCCCTATGCCGGCTATAACTCATACCTATGCTGCCTTTCAAGATTCCTCTGTGCAGAGCACCTTGTAGACTAGAAGACTAGAAGATGCTCTGCTACGTTTTCCTGGATTACAGACCTGGTAGTGACATGATTCCTCTGTGCAGAGCATCTTGCCTGTGGAGATGCTCTGCTGCGCTTTCCTGAGTTACGAGTTACTGAGCTAGCAACTTGATTGTGTTGGTATAGGCAAGAGATGAGGACTTCTATGTTTGTGTGAAGGAGGACTTTATGCTGATCTAACAGTAGATGGCGATGCTGTGTAAAGTTTCCTTACTCACTGTATTGTAAAAAGTCTCTTGTTCTTCCTTGTTTGTTTTTTTTATCTTCCTGATGCAGTGCTGTATGACTGTGCGTATTTTTACCTCACGTTGTGAGAAGTAAAGAGTTTTCTATCCCATGTAATCTGCTCTGTGAACTTTCCTCTGCAACTGGGAAGCTAGAAGCTGTGCAACAGGTTATGGGCCCAGGCACCCAAGATCCCAGGCACCCAAGATCTCAGGCACCCAAGATCCCAGGCACCCAAGATCTCAAGCACCCAAGATCCCTGGCACCCAAGACCCCAGACACCCAGGACACCAGAAAGCTCAGCAAGACCCTGGTAAACGCAGAAGAATTCTTCAGAAAAATTCTCTCCAAACAGGTAAGACAAGTTAAAGATAATGAGTAGCACAGAGCTAAAACTCACAGTAGCTAAGCTGAATAATGAGAACTATTAGTTATGGAAGTTCAAAGTGGAGATGTTATTATCTAAAGATGATTTATGGGAAGTAATCACTACAGATAGACCAAATGATAATAATCAGACATCAGATAAGAAAAATAGACAAGCAAGAGCTACTATCAGATAATTAGTAGAACATTCTCAATTAATCCACATAAGGAATGAGGATACAGCACAGGGAATGTGGGAGGCATTAAGAAAGCTACATGAAAGACCCAGCTTAAATCACAAGTTATTTCTGCTAAGAAAGCTTTACAGTATGAGACTGAGTGCAGACAATGACATGCAAAAGCATATATTCTTTATGATGGCAGTGATATCACAGCTGTTATCAATTGGTGAAGATATTAAGGATACTCACAAAGCAGCAATATTATTGTGCAGTTTACCGAATTCATACACTGCTTTAATAAATGCATTAGAGACAAAACCTGAAACAGACATCCCATTAGAGTTTGTGTAGACCAAACTCATAGATGAATAAAAAAGAAGGAAAGAGCAAACAAATGATTTTACTGAAAAAGATGGTGGAAATGCTCTTAAAGCTACAGAATCAAAGAGACCCTATAATAAAGAGACAAGAGAATGTTTGAGATGTAAGAAAAAGGGACATTTAAAGAAAGACTGTACTATATAGAAAGCAGAACAACAGAAATTACACCATAAAGAGAATACACAGAAGGTGAAAAACACAATTTCTGATTTATGTGTAAATAATTGGAATGGCATATTTAAAGTAACTGATAAGAAATCATCATCAGGTTGGTTTATTGACTCAGGAGCAACAAGTCACATGACAAATAATAAACGTTTCTTTACTGAACTTGATTTAAATAAGAAGGAAGCCATTTATCTTGCAGATGAGAGCAAAATAACTGCGGAAGGTATTTAACAAGGATTGCTAAACTGTTCTAATAAGTTTAGACATGATTCAAAACTACTTGTACAAAATGTGTTATATGTTCCAAGATTAGGAGGAGGATTGTTATGTGTAAAACATGTAACAGTTAAAGGACTTACTGTAAAATTCAAAGATTATGAATGTACAATCCTAGCGGGAAATAAGATAATAACCAATGTCAAGGCAGATGAACAATTATATCATCTAGACACATTAAAGGAACAGATGAAGTAGTGTACACATGATCACAAGAATTGTATTCACATGTGGCATAGATGTCTAGGACCCAGACCTCCTGAAAGTATAATGGAGCTACAAAAGAAAGAATTGACAAAGTATCTAAATGAAGACACTATGATTTCACTGGAAACAAAAAATGAGAAAAACAGCAGTGATATAGCTGAAAGAACATCTGATGAAAAAGAAGTTGAAATTGATGAAAAACAGAATACTGAAAGTGAAGAGATACAACTACAAACACACACAGAACCAAGACGTTCAATAAGATAAAACAAAGGAAAACCACCATACGTCTTTCATACAAGGCAAGTACAAGCAACATTTATGAGCCTACCTCTTGGGAAAACATATCTCGACTTCCTGAAGAAGCTAATAAATGGATAAAGGCAACAGAAACAGAAATAAAGTCCATGAATGACTCAAAGAAATGGACACTGACAGAATTACCAGAAAGAAGAAAAGCTTTAGGATGTAAATGGGTTTTTAAAGTAAAATACCAAACAGATGGTACAGCTGAACGATACCGAGCAAAACTCGTAGCTAAAGGTTATTCTCAAAAATATGGAGAAGACTATGATGAAACATTTGCTACAGTTGTCAAGCATACTACAATACGAACTTTGTTTGCAGTTGCAGCAATGAAACAAATGGAGTTGAAGCATCTGGACATAAAGACAGCAATTTTAAATGGAAATTTAACAGAAGAAATTTACATGGCACAACCTCCAGAATTCAAAGATAAAAGTAACCCGAACATGGTTTGTAAACTACAGAAAAGTACAGTACAGACCAAAAGTTTGGACACATCTTCTCATTCAAAGAGTCTTCTTTATTTTCATGACTCTGAAAACTGTAGATTCACATTGAAGGCATCAAAACTATGAATTAACACATGTGGAATGAAATACTTAACAAAAAAGTTTGAAACAACTGAAAATATGTGTTATATTCTAGGTTTTTCAAAGTAGCCACCTTTTGCTTTAATTACTGCTTTGCACACTTTTGGCATTCTCTCGATGAGCTTCAAGAGGTAGTCACCGGAAGTGGTTTTCACTTCACAGGTGTGCGCTGTCAGGTTTAATAAGTGGGATTTCTTGCCTTATAAATGGGGTTGGGACCATCAGTTGTGTTGTGCAGACGTCTGGTGGATACACAGCTGATAGTCCTACTGAATAGATTGCTAGAATTTGTATTAAGGAAAAAGCAGCTAAGTAAAGAAAAACAAGTGGCCATCATTACTTTAAGAAATTAGGGTCAGTCAGACTGAAAAATTGGGAAAACTTTGAAAGTGTCCCCAAGTGCAGTGGCAAAAACCATCAAACGCTAAAAAGAAACTGGCTCACATGAGGACCACCCCAGGAAAGGAAGACCTTGCTGCAGAGGATAAGTTTATCCGAGTCACCAGCCTCAGAAATCGCTGGTTAACAGCAGCTCAGATTAGAGACCAAGTCAATGCCACACAGAGTTCTAGCAGCTGACACATCTCTAGAACAACTGCTAAGAGGAGACTTTGTGCAGTGGGCCTTCAAGGTAAAATAGCTGCTAGGAAACCACTGCTTTGAACAGGCAACAAGCAGAAGAGACTTGTTTGGGCTAAAGAACACAAGGAATGGACATTAGACCAGTGGAAATCTGTGCTTTGGTTTGATGAGTCCAAATTTGAGATCTTTGGATCCAACCACCGTGTCTTTTGTACGACACAGAAAAGGTGAATGGATGGACTCTACATGCCTGGTTCCCACCGTGAAGCATGGAGGAGGAGGTGTGATGGTGTGGGGGTGCTTTGCTGGTGACACTGTTGGGGATTTATTCAAAATTGAAGGCATATTGAACCAGCATGGCTACTACAGCATCTTGCAGCGGCATGCTATTCCATCCGGTTTGCGTTTAGTTGGACCATCATTTATCTTTCAACAGGACAATGACCCCAAACACACCTCCAGGCTGTGTAAGGGCTATTTGACTAAGAAGGAGAGTGATGGGGTGCTACACCAGATGACCTGGCCTCCACAGTCACCAGACCTGAACCCAATCGAGATGGTTTGGGGTGAGCTGGACCGCAGAGTGAAGGCAAAAGGGCCAACAAGTGCTAATCATCTCTGGGAACTCCTTCAAGACTGTTGGAAGACCATTTCCGGTGACTACCTCTTGAAGCTCATCAAGAAAATGCCAAAAGTGTGCAAAGCACTAATCAAAGCAAAAGGTGGCTACTTTGAAGTACCTAGAATATAAGACATATTTTCAGTTGTTTCACACTTTTTTAAGTATTTCATTCCACATGTGGTAATTCATAGTTTTGATGCCTTCAATGTGAATCTACAATTTTCAGAGTCATGAAAATAAAGCAAACTCTTTGAATGAGAAGGTGTGTCCAAACGTTTGGTCTGTACTGTATACACAGTTTAAAACAAGCTGCTAAAGCGTGGAATGATAAAATCACAGAAGTGCTCACAAATGAAAAATTTCAAAGAAGCAAAGCTGATCCTTGCCTATACACAAAAAGACTGATGGACTAATGGATCTATGTACTCATATATGTTGATGATATTTTAGTGGATTTTGAAAAAGAAAGGGATAAAGAGGACATACTAAAAATTCAGAATCAACATTTCGAAATCAAAGACTTGGGAAATGTGAAACAGTACCTAGGAATACAGATAGAAAGACAAGAAGATGGAAGTTTCCTACTTCCTAAGACATAATCGAAACATTTGGATTGAAGGATGCAAAAACAGTAAAGTCTCCAATGGAAACCAATTACCTTAACCCCTTCAGCCCCCAGCCTGTTTTCACCTTAAAGACCCGGCCATTTTTTGCAATTTTGACCAGTGGCACTTTGACAGGTTATAACTCTGGAACACTTCAACGGATCCTGGCGATTCTGACATTGTTTTTTCGTGACATATTGTACTTCATGTCAGTGGTAAATTTAGGCCGATATGTTTTGTGTTTATTTGTGAAAATTTCGGAAATTTGGCGAAAATTTTGAAAATTTCGCAATTTTCAAAATTTGAAATTTTATGCCCATAAATTTGAGAGATATGTCACACAAAATAGTTACTAAATAACATTTCCCACTTGTCTGCTTTACACCAGGGCAATTTTTGAAAAAAAAAAAATTTCCATTAGGAAGTTAGAAGGGTTCAAAGTTCATCAGCAATTTCTCATTTTTCCAACAAAATTTACAAAAAAAAATTTTTTAGGTACCACATCACATTTGGAGTGATTTGAGAAACCTAGGCGAAAGAAAATACCCAAAAGTGACCCCATTTTAAAATCTGCACCCCTCACTGCTCAAAACCACATCCAAGAAGTTTATTAACCCTTTAGGAGCTTCACAGCAACCAAAGCAATGTAGAAGAAAAAATGAAAATTTTACTTTTTTAACACAAAAATGTTACTTTAGCCATAAAAATTAGTATTTTCACAAGGGTATCAGGAAAAATGCATCATAAAATGTATCGTGCATTTTCTCCTGAGTACGCAGATACCTCATATGTGGTGGAAATCAAATGTTTGGGCACACGGCAGGACTCGGAAGGCAAGGAGCGCCATTTCACAGTAAAATTGATTGGAATTATTAGCAGACGCCATGTTGCATTTGGAGACCCCCTGAGGTGCCTAAACAATGGAGCTCCCCTACATGTGATCCCATTTTGGAAACTAGACCCCCCCCCCATACAAAAAAATTAGTTTGGCAAAATAAAAAATACAGACATCAGTAAAAAAAAAATGAATAAAAAAAAAAAATATGAGCGCCTGCCACTAAGACCAGTGCCAAACGTGACAGCAATGCACGAGTCTCGCATCGCATCATCCACTCCAGTCTGGAAGCGAGCAACTGCGCTGGATAATGCGATGCGAGAGGGCGGGGCGGCAGATGAGAAAGAGCGCAGCAGATGGAAGATGGGAAAGGGCGCAGCGGATGGAGGAGCGGCAGAGGATGAGAAAGGGCGCAGCGGATGGCTGATGGGAAATGGCGCAGCGGATGGAGGAGCGGCGGAGGATGGGGGGACGGAGGTGAGATGGGGATACCTACCTTACAGGATGGATCTAGGCAGCAGGATCACAGCAGACAAAAGAGGCAGCAGATGAAGGAGGCAACAGATTGAGGAGTGTGAGAGGGGGCAGTAGATGAAGTGAATGGGAGAGAGCAGGCAGCAGATCAGGGAGGGGGGCAGAGTCTGATGGGAGAGAGAGATGGCACATGGAGGAGTGGGGACCCGGGGGGAGGGGGCCCCCAGAACATGGAGGGGGGATGGTGGCTTGCAGCACATGTGGGGGGAGGGTGGCTTGCAGCACATGTGGGGGGATGGTGGCTTGCAGCACATGGAGGGGGAGGAGGTGTAGTGGCGATGGAGAAGGGGCAGCCGATGAAGGAGGCGGCGGCGGCCGATCGGGAACAGTGGGGGCCGATTCGGGGGCAGCAGCGGCTGAAAAAGGTGGGTGCGACGGCGGCGGGGACAGTGGCGAACGTGGCGGCGGGGACAGTGGCAGGCGGGGCGATCGGGGACAGCGGTGGATCGGGAGCAGCGGTGGGGCGATCGGAGACAGCGGCGGGGCTGGTGGTGGCGATCGGAGCTGCAGCGGGGCTGGCGGTGGCAGGCAGGGCGATCGGAGACAGCGGCGGGGCTGGGGCTGGCGGGCGGGGCGATTGGAAACAGCGGCAGGGCTGGCGGGCGGGGCGATCGGAGACAGCGGCGGGGCTGGCGGTGGCGGGTGGGGCGATTGGAGACAGCGGCGGGGCTGGCGGTGGCGATCGGAGACAGCGGCGGGGCTGGCGGGGCGATCAGAGACAGCGGCGGGGCTGGTGGGGCGATCGGGGACAGGGGCAGGCGGCGGGGGCAGCAACTTACCGATGGGCACCCGCAGAGACCGCTCTCCTCAGCTTTCAGGGACGGACACAGGTCACCGGCACCAGATCCACGGTGATTGGAGAGATCGGTCACAAGACCGGTCTCTCCAATCAGAGCTGGGGGCGGGTGAAGCACCAATCACCCAGCTTCAGCCAATGGCCAGTGCTACAGCAGCACTGATCAGGGCTGGATTTCAATGTTCCAGCCATTTTCAATGGCTGGAACATTACAGTGACTGTAATTGGCTGTGCGGCGTTCGTCAGCCAATCACAGCCTCTGTAGGTTCGGGGAGGAGGCACCACCCCTCCTGAGGTCAGGCAGAGGTCCCCTTCTTCCCGAATCTACTGTTTAATTAAGCAAATTTCACTCCCCGGGGCTCCGGGACCGCGATTTCGCCATGACGTACTGGGTACGTCATGGGTCATTTAGCACCATGTCACCATGATGTACCCAGTACGTTAAGGGTCGTTAAGGGGTTAAAGAGATGAATAGTGAGCAACATATGTTACCAAATAATGAAGAGTACAGAACAGCAATGGGAAAATTACTATTTCTTTGTCGCTCCTTATTGGGAGACCCAGACAATTGGGTGTATAGCTTATGCCTCCGGAGGCCACACAAAGTATTACACTAAAAGTGTAAAGCCCCTCCCCTTCAGCCTATACACCCCCCGTACTGCTACGGGCTCATCAGTTTTTATGCTTTGTGCGAAGGAGGTCAGACATGCACGCATAGCTCCACAGCTTAGTCAGCAGCAGCTGCTGACTATGTCGGATGGAAGAAAAGAGGGCCCATAACAGGGCCCCCAGCATGCTCCCTTCTCACCCCACTCTTGTCGGCGGTGTTGTTAAGGTTGAGGTATCCATTGCGGGTACGGAGGCTGGAGCCCACATGCTGCTTTCCTTCCCCATCCCTCAATTAGGGCTCTGGGTGAAGTGGGATCCTTTCGGTCTCCAGGCACAGGAGACCGTGCTCCATCCACAGCTCCTGAGGACCATGCTGGATAGGAGCCGAGTATCGTTCAGGGACATGGCCCTGCTACTTTGAGGTACTCTGTGTCCCCGTGGGGACCGCGCACAGCAACACTCCAGCATTGCTGGGTGTGCTAGTGCACCGGGGACAGCAGCGCTGACTGCGTTTGTGCCATTACACACTTCAGCGTCGCTGAGTGTGTTCGTGTAGGGGGACTGCCGCGCTGACCGCCGCTGCCATGGTTATCACTGCGGCGCGGCTGGGACTGTTAGTGCGCCGGGGACTTCCGCGCCGACCGCGCTTATACGGCGGCCGCGCTTATAACTCGAGTCCCCGGCTTTTGCGGCCTAGTCTCGTTTTCTTCCCGCCCCCAGCCCTGCCAGTCAGGGGAAGGGCGGGACGCTGTACAGGACGGCAGCACTGAGGGCTGGAGCATGCTTTGCATACTCCACCCCCCTCACTCTGCACAGTGGGGCACCAGTTCCCGCACTTTTCTGGGTCACGCCCACGGCTCCCTCCTCTCCTCAGGACGCCGGCAGCCATTCCTCTCAGCTCTGCTAACGCTGGAGAGGAGAGACAAGCTCAAGGAGACCCAGGCAGGATTTCTGGTGCCCACACAACCGCTTTGCGAAGGCGGTAAGCAGCACCTGTGGTGCTGGCCCCACTAGTGCAGAAGTGTACTTATAGATTATATGATTATAGACTATACTTTACACTGTATGGTGCACTGTTGATTTTTGTCTATATACCCTCCTGTATTGATCAGAGGAGACAACAGCATGTCGTCCACAAATAGCAAGGGTGCCAAAGCACAGACTTACTATGCTGCCTGTGCAGCATGTACGGCTATACTGCCGGCAGGTTCCACTGACCCTCATTGTGTGCAATGCTCGGCCCCTGTGGCACTTTCTCAGCCGGAGCCTCTGCTAAGGGCGGCCCAGGGAGAACCACCTGTTAACACTGTCCAGGTGACAGGGACGGAGTTTGCAGTTTTTACTGAAAGACTTTCTGAGACTATGGCTAAGATATTAGAAGCCTTGCAGTCCAGGCCGGCATCTCAAGCCAGGGGCACTGTGGAATCATTGCCCCCTGGTCCCCCTCAGTTGGAACAGCAATGTCCTCCCGGGGTGTCTCATGGATCCCAGGGTGAGGTCTCTGACACGGACCGCAGCCCCAGACCGATTAAGCGAGCTCGCTATGATATCCCCTCGACATCATCACAATGTTCAGGGTCTCAGCGAGAGGACTCTCTGTATGATGAAGCGGAGGTAGCTGATCAGGATTCTGATCCTGAAGCTGCTCTCAACCTTGATACTCCTGATGGGGACGCCATAGTGAATGATCTTATTGCGTCCATCAATGAAATGTTGGATATTTCTCCCTCAGCTCCTCCAGTGGAGGAGTCAGCTTCTCAGCAGGAGAAATTCCGTTTCAGGTTTCCCAAGCGTACAAAGAGTATGTTTCTGGACCACTCTGACTTCAGAGAGGCAGTCCAGAAACACCGAGCTTGTCCAGATAAGCGTTTTTCCAAGCGCCTTAAGGATACACGTTACCCTTTCCCCCCTGACGTGGTCAAGGGCTGGACTCAGTGTCCCAAGGTGGATCCTCCAATCTCCAGACTTGCGGCTAGATCCATAGTTGCAGTGGAAGATGGAGCTTCACTCAAGGATGCCACTGACAGACAGATGGAGCTCTGGTTGAAATCCATCTATGAAGCTATCGGCGCGTCTTTTGCTCCAGCATTCGCAGCCGTATGGGCACTCCAAGCTATCTCAGCTGGTCAGGCGCAAATTGACGCACTCACACGTACGTCTGCGCCGCAGGTGGCGTCTATAACCTCTCAAACGTCGGCATTTGCATCCTACGCTATTAATGCTGTCCTGGACTCTGCGAGCCGTACGGCGGTTGCAGCCGACAATTCGGTGGCAATACGCAGGGCCTTGTGGCTGCGGGAATGGAAGGCAGATTCGGCTTCCAAAAAGTGCTTAACTGAATTGCCATTTTCTGGCGACCGTTTGTTTGGTGAGAGATTGGATGAAATCATCAAACAATCCAAGGGAAAGGAAACATCCTTACCACAGGCCAAACCAAAAACACCCCAACAGAGGAGGGGACAGTCGAGGTTTCGGTCCTTTCGGGGTGCGGGCAGGTCCCAATTCTCCTCGTCCAAAAGGCCTCAGAAGGATCAGAGGAACTCCGACGCATGGCGGTCTAAATCACGCCCTAAAAAGACCGCCGGAGGTGCCGCTACTAAGGCGGCTTCCTCATGACTTACGGCCTCCTCACACCGCATCCTCGGTCGGTGGCAGGCTCTCCCGCTTTTGCGACACCTGGCTGCCACAAGTAAAAGACCGTTGGGTGAGAGACAATTTGTCTCACGGTTACAGGATAGAGTTCAGCTCTCGTCCTCCGACTCGATTCTTCAGAACATCTCCGCCTCCCGAGCGAGCCGAGGCTCTTCTGCAGGCAGTGGGCATTCTGAAGGCAGAAGGAGTGGTGGTCCCGGTTCCTCTTCAGCAACAGGGCCACGGTTTCTACTCCAACCTGTTTGTGGTTCCAAAGAAGGACGGGTCCTTCCGTCCTGTTTTGGACCTAAAACTGCTCAACAAACACGTAAGGACCAGGCGGTTCCGGATGGAATCCCTCCGCTCCGTCATCGCCTCAATGTCCCAAGGAGATTTCCTAGCATCGATCGATATCAAGGATGCTTATCTCCACGTACCAATTGCTCCAGAGCATCAGCGCTTCTTGCGCTTCGCCATAGGAGACGAACACCTTCAGTTCGCGGCACTGCCGTTCGGCCTGGCGACAGCCCCAAGGGTTTTCACCAAGGTCATGGCTACAGTAGTTGCGGTCCTCCACTCTCAGGGTCACTCAGTGATACCTTACTTAGACGATCTGCTGGTCAAGGCACCCTCTCAAGAGGCATGCCAACACAGCCTCAACGTTACTCTGGAGATTCTCCAGAGTTTCGGGTGGATCATCAATTTTCCAAAGTCAAATCTGACACCGGTCCAATCGCTGACATATCTTGGCATGGAGTTTCATACTCTTCCAGCGATAGTGAAGCTTCCGCTGGACAAACAGCGTTCACTACAGACAGGGGTGCAATCTCTCCTTCAAGGTCGGTCACACCCCTTGAGGCGCCTCATGCACTTCCTGGGGAAGATGGTGGCAGCAATGGAAGCAGTCCCTTTCGCGCAGTTTCACCTGCGTCCACTTCAATGGGACATCCTACGCAAGTGGGACAGGATGCCGACGTCCCTAGACAGGAACGTTTCCCTCTCTCAGGCAACCAAAGCTTCCCTTCGGTGGTGGCTTTTTCCCACTTCATTATCGAAGGGGAAATCCTTCCTACCCCCATCCTGGGCGGTGGTCACGACGGACGCGAGTCTGTCAGGGTGGGGAGCAGTTTTTCTCCACCACAGGGCTCAGGGTACGTGGACTCAGCAAGAGTCCTCACTTCAGATCAATGTTCTGGAGATCAGGGCAGTGTATCTTGCCCTAAAAGCGTTCCAGCAGTGGCTGGAAGGCAAGCAGATCCGAATTCAGTCGGACAACTCCACAGCGGTGGCTTACATCAACCACCAAGGTGGGACACGCAGTCGGCAAGCCTTCCAGGAAGTCCGGCGGATTCTGCTGTGGGTGGAAGCCACAGCATCCACCATATCCGCAGTTCACATCCCGGGCGTAGAAAACTGGGAAGCAGACTTTCTCAGTCGCCAGGGCATGGACGCAGGGGAATGGTCCCTTCACCCGGACGTGTTTCAGGAGATCTGTTGCCGCTGGGGGATGCCGGACGTCGACCTAATGGCGTCACGGCACAACAACAAGGTCCCAACATTCATGGCTCGATCTCAAGATCACAGAGCTCTGGCGGCAGACGCCTTAGTTCAGGATTGGTCGCAGTTTCGACTTCCTTATGTGTTTCCTCCTCTGGCACTGTTGCCCAGAGTGTTACGCAAGATCAGGGCCGACTGCCTCTGCGTCATCCTCGTCGCTCCAGACTGGCCGAGGAGGTCGTGGTACCCGGATCTGTGGCATCTCACGGTCGGCCAACCGTGGGCACTGCCAGACCGACCAGATTTGCTGTCTCAAGGGCCGTTTTTCCATCTGAATTCTGCGGCCCTCAACCTGACTGTGTGGCCATTGAGTCCTGGATCCTAGCGTCTTCAGGATTATCTCAAGAGGTCATTGCCACTATGAGACAGGCTAGGAAACCTACGTCCGCCAAGATCTACATTTCTCGAACGACGCCCCTGCGCCGCTCGGATGCACTCTTTGTCCTTGTCGCTGGCCAGCGTAAAGGGACACAAGCTTCCAAGTCAACCCTGGCTCGGTGGATCAAGGAACCAATTCTCGAAGCTTACCGTTCCTCGGGGCTTCCGGTTCCCTCAGGACTGAAGGCCCTTTCTACCAGGGCCGTGGGAGCGTCCTGGGCCTTGCGACACCAGGCTACGGCTCAGCAGGTGTGTCAGGCAGCTACCTGGTCGAGCCTGCACACTTTCACGAAGCACTATCAGGTGCATACCTATGCTTCGGCAGATGCCAGCCTAGGTAGGCGAGTCCTTCAGGCGGCAGTTGCCCACCTGTAGGACGGAGCCGTTACGGCTCTATTATGAGGTATTATTTACCCACCCAGGGACTGCTTTTGGACGTCCCAATTGTCTGGGTCTCCCAATAAGGAGCGACAAAGAAGAAGGGAATTTTGTTTACTTACCGTAAATTCCTTTTCTTCTAGCTCCAATTGGGAGACCCAGCACCCGCCCCTGTTTTTGTATAACACATGTTGTTCATGTTAAATGGTTTCAGTTCTCCGATATTCCTTCGGATTGAATTTACTTTAAACCAGTTTATAATTTTTTCCTCCTTCGGGCTTTTGCACCAAAACTGATGAGCCCGTAGCAGTACGGGGGGTGTATAGGCTGAAGGGGAGGGGCTTTACACTTTTAGTGTAATACTTTGTGTGGCCTCCGGAGGCATAAGCTATACACCCAATTGTCTGGGTCTCCCAATTGGAGCTAGAAGAATAGGAATTTACGGTAAGTAAACAAAATTCCCTTCATCTAGCAACTGCTACAAGGCCAGACATCGCAGCAGCAGGAATTCTGAGTAGAAAAGTGTCAAAGCCAAATAAAAAGGATTGGAATGCCGTGAAGAGAGTAATTTGTTATTTGAAAGGAACTAGCAACGTTAATCTGAAGCTACCTACAAGTGCTAAATGCACTTTAACTGGATATGTTGATGCAGATTGGGCTGGAGATCTAACTGACAGGAAATCTACAGTGGCTATTTTTTCTTTCTTCCAGGCGGACCAATTGGTTGGACTAGGAAAAAGCAATCTATAGTAACGCTGTCGTCAACAGAAGAAGAATATGTTGCAGCAGCAGCACATGCGAATTAAGAAGTTCTATGGTTAAGAAAATTGCTAACAGACCTAGGACAACCACAGTTGGAACCAACAAAAATAAATGAGGACAATCAAGGATGTCCCAAGAACCAAGCACATTGATGTGAAGTATCATTTCAGGGATCATCAGAAACAAGGAATCCTGAAATTAGAATATAAGAAATTAGGCGTAACTGAATAAGTCCTTACTGTTGAGAAAGGTTGTTGGTATATGCAACAGATGAAGACTTCTATGTTTGTGTGAAGGAGGACTTTATGTTGATCAAACAGTAGATGGCGATGTTGTGTAAAGTTTCCTTACTCAATCTATTGTAAAAAAGTCTTTTGTTCTTCCTGTTTTTTTTGCTGTTCCTGATGCAGTGCTGTATGACTATGCATATTTTTACCTCATGTTCTGAGAAGTAAAGAACTTGTTATCCCATGTAATCTGCTCTGCAAACTTTCTTCTGCAACTGGGAAGCTAGAAGCTGTGCAACAGATTGACAGTGCAGAATTCCATGTTATTGCTGATTACTCAGGTGTTCCACCTTCCTGGTAAGTGCTCAGGCTTCTTTACTGATCATGCTTGCCCAGAACCTTGCCAGTTATATTCTCTGGTTCTGCAGTTGTGCTGCTGGCTTGTGTGTCGGCTTGTGTTCTGATCTTTGTTTGCTTACCCCGGACTGTTATGTGACTCCTCTCTGCACACTCCCTGTTCCTGTCGTAACCTCCTGCCATATGACCTTGGACGTTACCTAACCACGTCTCTGTTTTCTCCCTGAACTTATTATGTGCGCTCCTGGATTTCTGACCCTCGAATATTCGCCTGACTACACCTTTGTTTACTCCTTGTGCTCATACATGTCCTCCCTTTACCAGATCCCGGCTTTCACGACTACTCATCCATCCATACTTACTTTAAGTAGTGGCTAGCATTACACTGTCCACTTGGAAGAAGCCAGTCTCTGGAGAAAGCATAGGTGTTGCTTCAGTTGCAGCTGAGAAGTTCCTGCTGGAGTGTTATCTTTTGTGTCTTTCCCCACCTTTTTGTCTTTCCTTCCTCATGTTGTCTTATTGCAGTGGTGAGATTAGTGTCTCCTTGGCCTTAACTAGTCAGGGTGAATTCAGGACTAGTGAAGGCCTAGGCACGTGACGGCACATGGAGGAAGGACCCGTCTAGGGACAGTAGGGAGTGCAGTGATCAACTGCAGGTGAGGCTTAGGAGGTGACCTCACTCCCATCTTCCTAGAGCCAGGGCCTTCCGTTGTATTGTTACCCTGGTGTTCCCTCTGTGTTACGCTGCTCGCTGAGTGTCCTCTAGGACATGGTGCGACCAGTGCAGTCACATCATGACAAATAGTGGACCATGAACATTAAGTTTCAACCCTCAACCAATCAGCTACTATAGTTCATCCAAAAAATGGAAGGTATCAAGAGAGGAAATTATACTATGTGTTCTGTGTGCACACAGAGCTTTTTAAAGAGGTTTTGGAGCATAGACTAAGTGGAAAATTTGCAGAAACTCCAAATTTATAGACAGTTTTGCAAATTATGAGAAGTATTTGGAAACTTTCTGTTCAGTTTACGCTCAGTTTCTGCTCCAAAAACACATATCCCAAGTTTATGCATAAATGGTGCCTTTTAGATGCCAGGGAAGCTGTTGAATTTTCCCAGGTGAAGCCTCTTCAGGAGACCACTGGCCGATGCGCTCCCGAAGTCACTTCATTGGCGGCTTTGACGTCTTTCTTGTGGTGGCTCAGAGCAGACGGCTTCCGGACATAAGCCAACTGTAAAATGAGAATGTCACTTTTTTTTACCTTCTTCGAAAGCTGTTAAGAGAAATGTTACAAGACGAAACACATTCACAGCAATGCAATTTTGACATTGCTGTTCACAATGTTTGTTTTATGGGGAGCTTTTTCAGGTAGTGCTGTTTCTATACATTTCAGCGATTTTACTGCCCTCCATGCTGGAGTTTCGTTTTAGCTTTGTTTCCATTGGCTGCCCTTTTACTCTTAGGGGTACTTTGCACACTACGACATCGCAGGTGTGATATCGGTGGGGTCAAATCGAAAGTGACACACATCCAGCGTCGCAGGCAATATCGTAGTGTGTAAATCCTTTTTGATACGATTAACGAGCGCAAAAGCGTCGTAATCGTATCATCGGTGTAGTGTCCGACATTTTCATAATTTCGCTGCAGCGACGGTACGATGTTGTTCCTCGATCCCCTGCGGCAGCACACATCGCTGTGTGAGAAGCCGCAGGAGCGAAGAACATCAACTTACCTGCGTCACCGCGGCTCACGCCAGCTATGCGGAAGGACGGAGGTGGGCGGGATGTTTACGTCCCGCTCATCTCCGCCCCTCCACTTCTATTGGCCGCCTGCTGTGTGACGTCGCTGTGACGCCGCACGACCCGCCCCCTTAGGAAGGAGGTGGTTTGCCGGCCAGAGCGACGTCGCAGGGCAGGTGAGTGCGTGTGAAGCTTCCGTAGCGATAATGTTCGCTACGGCAGCTATCACAAGATATCGCTGCTGCGACGGGGACGGGGACCATCGCGCTCGTCATCGAAAGCATCGGCTTGCGATGTCGTAGTGTGCAAAGTACCCCTTAATGTGAGATAAGCAGCCAAGCATTCCTTTTTGCTCGATTCAAGTAACAAGCAGCCAAGCATTTTAGTCTTCACCCGTTACTAGTGGCTAGCTGACGTCCTACCTTCTTTACCATGAAGAATGTGCAATACTACAGAAAGGGGATTTAAATATGCAAGATGTTGCTACAGAAATACAAGGGATTGATCTCTGGGTCCACTTATTGGATGTAGTAATCCTAAAGAGCCTTGTCACATTACTTTGGATAAGAAGCCATAACAAAAACTTCATCTACAAAGACATGTTTCACAGTGTTGCCCCTCCTCAGTCCAAAGCAGGAGGTCTGATTTTTGCTGGGTAAGAGGTCTCTTACTGGGAGGCCTAAAGGAGAACATTTCTCCTTCCGGAGAGTGCCAAGCCAACGTAAGGAGAATTATAGGCCGTGCAATACTCCTCTGGGAATTTAAATATGCACATATCCTCTTCAGAAGGACGGGGACTTGATCTCTGCAGAAAGGTAGGCAGGAGGACTCCTGCTTCAGGCAGTTGTCTAACAGCCACACACAGGACATTGAAGAGGATAGGGAAAAGGACATGGTTGAGCTCTTGAGACTATTTTTTTACGTAATTCTCAATTTTAATAGTAATACGTGGCATAGAATAAGAAAAAATAAATTATAGGAGAAAGAGAAAGAACTGGACCATTTTCTCTTTTTGGTGTATTTTCTAAAAGTACACTACAGAGATCCCTAGGTGCGAACAATTATGTAAATCCATTACAATTCTATGTGTGAATGCAGCCTTAACAGTATACTTAAAGGGATATTCCCATCTCTAAGACCCTATCCCAATATGTAGTAGGTGTATTAATAATAATATTAGCACATACCTCCAATTAGAAATGTAGTATAGTTCTCCTGATATTGTCATGTCTCTTACCTCAAGTGCAGGGCATTGCAGGACCATAGGTATTAATGATGACGGCCACAAGCAACTAACTATCTGTCACGGATGTGTCACAAGTGACAGACAGTCATGTGGTTTCGAGCCATAGAAAGACACTGCTTCTGCCTGCACAGAATGCTCCCTGACTTTCTATTGTTCCTGCTGTCAGTATTCATTGGTATAGGTAGCTTTCCTGCTGGATTCATCTCTCCCCTGTAATGTCTGCCCTTCACCACAGACTCAGGATGAGTGTCACGGACAGACTAGGGCTAGCCACTAAGTTGTCAGGATTTCAAGAATCCTGAAAACCTTTAACCCCTGTACAGGGTTTTGGAATTCCACAAGGTCCAGGAGATCGCCGCCTATGGAAGTCTGCAATCTAGGAAAGAGAAGTCATCAGGCAGGGTCCAAATTAGGATGCACAAAAAGAGACAAAATCGGCAGGCAGGAGCGTAGTCAGGAAATCAGGCAGAGGTCAAAACCGGAGATGACAACGAGGTACAAAAACGTCAGGCAGGAGAGTAGTCAATGAGTAGGCAGAGGTCAAAACACAGGAATCAATAGTCAGAACAGGACAGGAACCAGACACTAACAGGAATACAAAACTACTTCTGGCAGGGACCAGCAGACAGAAGAAAAAAATAAGAAGGGTGTGGTGTCTTCCTATTCGCTGTAGTTGATCTGTGGTAACTTTAGCTGGAACACACATGCCACTTACAGTCAGCCAGTGGTCTGCAGGTCAAAGGGAAACCCAGCTTAGTGTATGAGCGGAGCCTGTGCCCACCAGAGCCACTTGCACCGACTCCTCTCCTATCACCAGCACAGTCCATGGTGGAAATACGGTGGTTTCTGGTGACCGGAGCAGAAGTCGCAGAAGCGGACTCTGGTGAGGACATGACATCCCCCTTTTGGACCCAGCAGGAGCTCGACTTCCACCCAGCTGTTGATCATCAGTATTGCCTTGAAGTTTAAATGCCCCTTCCTTCTTAGGACTGATATTTTCAGTTCTTTCAAGCCCTGGTTGCAAGCAGGTGGCTTGTACTCCTCTGTGGTATCGTTGCTGAAAGCTCTGCTGAACTTTTACCTGAGTCATCTAATAATAAGTAGTTCTTGCATTTCCCCCGTGTGTCCTCCTTGTGTCTTCTATAGTGGTTAGTGGGGTTGACGAAGAGCTCATCCCATCCGTTCCCTATTTAGGGCCCAGCACTAGGGATACCTAGGGTCAGGTATCCGTCTCGGCGCATAGGTGTGGAACCTATCTAGGGTGGAGAGGGACCCCAGGGACCATCAGTAGGTTCCTTCAGGGGTCACTATCTTTAATCTCTCTAGACACAGGGTTTTCCTTCCCTTTCACCGTGCATTTGGAACTTCCCCATACTAAGCATGACATTATCACTATGAGTGGACATAAGAATGGATACCTAAGCTGCAATACTCTGCACATGAGCTAAGGGATATTACTATATCAGGAGAACTATACTACATTTATAATTGGCAGTATGTGCTAATATTATTATTATTATTATTACGCCTACTACATATTGGGATAGGATCTTTGAGATGGGAATACCTCTTTAATAATACCTGACCTTCCAACTGACTAGTGATGTTTTACCTCAATAAACAGTAAACTTTCACTTAAAATTCAAAAGTCAATTTTTTTGTAAAATTTGCAGGAAAAACAAAGTTATTTGTTGTAAGTCTCCATATAATTAGGGACTCATCTGCATTGTTAATTGGAGATAAATGATTTTCACTGGTTACCATGGAATGATGCGTTAAATCTATTCAGCAGACAAAGAGACAATTAGAGGCTCCTGTTCGGCGGATTCCTTGGGTGTACGGCTAAGCTCATCTCAATATTCATGTGGGGATGGAATACCATTAGTGAAGCCTGATAGCTAAATGTGTCTCCTAATCTATTGCTGATGCTTCCACTTCTCAAGTCAATGCTCAAAAAACCAGGCGATAGCAAAGTGTCTGTGTATACCGGGGAAAGCATAATGAGGTCTGAAAGTATAATCTGCTGGAGTGATAAAGACGGGTCCTAAGTAAGCAGTGTTCTTGGGATTAACATGAACGTCATACATCTTTTAATGCTAATGCCTCTTCATGCACTGGAGGCAGCGTTTTTTTTTGGGGGGGGGGGGGATTACGATACTTCATGGAGGGGTTGTCATCTATAGACATTCACTTTTTCTTAGGGGTACTTCTCACATAGTGAGATCGCTGCTGAGTCACAGGTTTGGTGACGCAGCAGTGACCTCATCAGCGATCTCGCTGTGTGTGACACTAAGCAGCGATCTGGCCCCTCCTGTGAAATTTCTGATCGTTACACACAGTGCTGGTTCATTTTTTGCTCGTTGCTCTCCCGCTGTGAAGCACACATCGCTGTGTTTGACAGCGAGAGAGCAACAATCTGAATGTGCAGGGAGCAGGGAGCCAGCGTCTGGAAGCTGCGGACGCTGGTAACCAAAGTACACATCGGGTAACTAAGCGAAGCGCTTTGCTTGGTTATCCGATATTTACCTTGGTTACTAGCGTACGCCGCTCTCAGGCTGCCAGTGCTGGCTCCCTGCACAGGTAGCCAGAGTACACATCGGGTAACTAAGCGAAGCGCTTTGCTTAGTAACCCGATGTGTACCCTGCCTACGAGTGCAGGAAGCCAGCGCTAAGCGGTGTGCGCTGGTAACCAGGGTAAATATCGGGTAACCAAGCAAAGCATTTTGCTTAGTTACCCGATATTTACCTTGGTTACCAAGCGCAGCATCGTTTCCACGAGTTGCTGTGGGCTGGTGGCTGGTCACTGGTCGCTGGTGAGATCTGCCTGATTGACAGCTCACCAGTGACCATGTAGCGACGCACCAGCGATCCTGACCAGGTCATATCGTGGTCAGAGTCACTGGTACGTCGTTTAGTGAGACGGTACCCTTAGAAAGGTGTCCTGATGATAAGATGACCACAGGTTGTCCTTCTTAGATATAAACTGTTTAATTTCCCAGAATCACTTTCATAGGGTAAATAAACAATTATATAGTTCTCTCTAACAGTAATGGGTATTCCAATCTTTATAATGTGTGGCCATCCTGTCACGATTCACCTTTGGCTCTGCTCCGTGCAGAGCCATTGGGTTTTGTCTATTGTTGTTTGTATTCCCCAGGTCCTTGCTGGTGGGTGGGGCTTGTTTGGTTCCTCGTTCCGGTAATCACCTTGCTTTATCTTTGGGCTGTTTCCACCAGAACTTTGCCAGCGATAGTTCCTGCTCTGGAGTTTGCCCTTTTTGTTCCCGTGAGTTTGTTCTGATCCTTGTCTCGAACCCTGACTCCTCTCCCTGTCCACCGCTCCATCCATCTTGTTTGTGCTCTCTGACTTCATGACCCTCTGCTTGTTTTGTCCCATTAGTCCCGCTTCCCCCTTTTGTTTTGTTCCCCTTCAGCTTCTGACCTCAATTTGCTCTCTGACTATGGTTCTGCTCCCCATGTGTATCTGATGTTACCTCCCAACTACTGACCTTAGGCTTCTATGTGACTTTGGCTCCTCTTCCTCCTTTGCACTGACGTGACCTCCCAGCTCTGACTCTTGGCTTGTACGACCATTCTGCTACCTCCCTGTCTAGATACTGGTGACACCTAGTGGGCAGATGCCGCATTACACCTAGGAGCTCTAGATCTCTCTTGTGTACCTGTGCCCCCTGGTGGTAGCATTACATCTCCACTACGGATCCCCTTCTATGTGCGGAGAGAATTGCTCTCGGTCTGGTGGGACCACCGTTCTATTACATAAATAGCCATTTTCTTGAATTGCTGTCATTTAGGCATGGACTGACCCACACGCAACTGGAGAATTCCCTTGTGGGGCTTCTCTTTGAGCAGTAGTTGGCACATTATGGATTCCTTTCATCTATGTAACAATACAATATGTCTAGAGAAAGGCAGCACCTAATCAATCAATTAACAAACTGCTCAGTGTATTATTATGTAAGCGTATAGATCAATTTGTGTATGAGAGTAAAGTAATATTTGCATGTAACTGAACTTTAAGCCCCCCAGAATCAATGCTACTAGTGGGTCTTTGGCAGCCCGAGTCCACCACTGCTAACATACTACATTGACCAGTTGAAACTGAATCCATGATGGCTGAAGTGTTCGGTACCACGGAGTGAAATATAAAGGAACCTGGCAAAACATGGCTCAATCTGCACTTCTGTGAATACCATGATGGTCCAATCAGTAGTATAAGAGAAAGGGTGCCTCATTGACGTGCTTTGAAGTGATTTCCCACTTCTTCCGCAGAATAGGCACCAAAAGCTAGTGCCAATTATTGTAAACTGCAACCACCACGCGTATCATGCCCTTTCATAGTGGACTGTAACTATCAAGCGAAATGTGCCACTCAATGTGTTTACAACCATCAAGAATCTGTGCAACTGTTATGAAAAAGAAATGTAAAGTCCTCTTTTCATCCATCATGAAATCGTCTTCTCTAAAGGGGAACCTTTAACTACCTCTTGGCCCCCCGAGGAAGCCCTACGCGAAACGCAGCGTCGGGGCCCCTGGACGACACTTGCCGTGGAGTTACTAATGGGTGAGCACTATTGACTTTATGTACTTGTGTGACTTGGTGGTCGTAGCACGTTCCTGGTGCAGGCGGGCTTATTACTCCATCTGTGTATGCTGGGCTGTGGATGTGCGGGTCTACCCACTGTAGGTGAACTTTTTTCCAGTGACTGGGGATCTTTGCTTACACTTGTGACTCAACACATTGACATGTGATTATGTATAATTACACAGGGCATACCTTAGATTTATTGATACTATCCTTTACGTGGGTCTTGTGATGTGTACACACGAGTGCGACCTTTAGATTCCCATGCTGTTTTATTGTTATTTTACTCTGTACCTGTGCGGCTGACCCTAAAATCCATGGCATTATTGCGTTTGTCTGTACATCAACAGAAATATACCTTATGCCCAAAATCTGTATACTAGGTAAGGTACACCTTGCCTATTGTGCCACTTTAATATTGTGCTTCTGAACTGTCATATCCGTGGCAAGTTGCTGCCCTATCTTTTTGCACCTTATCTCCCCCTTCTATACTCTGTGTCTGTTTTATGAATTATATATTTAATAAAGTTGTATATTTTTATATCTAAAAAATTGGAACATGACTCAGTTTTTTCTGAATTTCTCTCACAATAGTATCAGAGAAACTGCTATCTCTGCACCCTTGTAGCTACGTCTTGGTAAATCTTGGGTCATTTACAGGTAATGATGCTTTTGCTTATACAAGGAAAACATTAAAGGGGTGGTCCAAGGTAATCCAATTTAAGGCTGAAGTAATCGCTATGTCTTTAGAGCCATATTCCAAACTATTTTCTATAATATTTGCATTAAAAATTAACTATCTTTCCCGCTCTACACTAACTGCTATTCTATTTTTTTCTCCTACTTCCTGTGTGATGACGCTTCTTTTGAGAATCCTATTACATGCTAGGCCACTCCTGAAACAAAGCATCATCAGTGGCACTAGTTTCTGAGACTGGGCTTGTTCATACCTGTGCACTTTGCACTCTGAAATGTGCACAATGACAGCGCACTCTATTTTGTTGGCTCAGATCAGCAGTAATGAGACAGCACCAAATCGTGTTGTCAGAATACCCAAAGTGCGGGGGCGGCACAGGTCTCTGCACGCCGGGTATCTTGACATCGCTCTGTTGCCGTCTCGTTACTGCTGATCTGAACTGACAACTGACAAGAGAGAGCGCGCTGTCATTGTGCACAGCACACAAGGTGCTAGCCCAGCCCCTGAAACTGAGGTCACTGATGACGCTTTGTTTCAGGAATGGGGCAGAGGCTGCACCAGTGACCGGAGCCTCTGCCCCCTGATGATGACTCATTTGAGTATCCCAGCATGCTCTGGGAATTCTCAAATGGTGCATCATTAAAGAGAAAGTGTGAAACAAAATAGGACAGCAGTTAGATAGTGTAGAGGTAAGAATAGGGATTTTTTAATGCAAGGATAATAGAAAATAGTTTAGATCATGTCACTAAATACATAGATAGGGATAAAGCATGAAAATGACTTTGACTTCGGACCACCCCTTTAAGTCCGGAGCTGGAATCATCTAAGCATTGCCTTCAGCCTGTGCAGCAAAATGATACGGACACTAAAAAATGAGAAGTAAAGTGTGCAGCTGTTGCCGAGCTATAAGCCCAGTCATTTAAGTCATATTTTACAAGTACGTCTTTCAGCAATGACAGCAGAACGCTCCTGGAATAAGCTATTCTGTACAATAAAAAAATAACGGCTCCTGGTTGGGATAATTGCTCCATCCGCATTCTGCACCACTTCTCCTCTACTCTGTCCCTGAACACTTTACCAGGTACTTGTTCTCCACATGATGTTTCTTCTTCCCCTTCTGTCCATGTTCGGTCTCAACCATCATTTCATTTCCTCTTCGACTGGATTTCCAGCACGTCACTGCTTTTGAAAAAATTGCCGCCGCCAATATGGAGTTACTATTTAAAGGGCACATTTCCATTTGTTTGGGATTCATTTATTTACAGCTGAAGTGCCTTTTTTTTATCTCAGAATACAAAGAAATAAAAAAATTCCCCTGTAAATATAAGTATTATATCCACTGTAGGGGATCGATCATTATGGCAGCGCTTTAGGTAGTCAAAGGCACAAAATTGCTTTGTGCAAAACAGGAGGGTTTATTATAGTGCATAAACCTTCAACAAACTGAAAAAAAACAGCCGTTTCCGGCACAAAGGGAAAATATCAAAGCAAATTTTCCATACAACTGTGCGGATTCGACTTTTCAGGTTAATATCTATCTCTTATTCATTAGCAAAGAAAAACAACACTGGAGGTCTGCACACCTCCATACACAGACCCTGAATGAGACAAATGGTCTCTATTTTAACTGCCATGCCAAGCCCCAGGGTGGGGATATGTGAGCATCCAGTCCCACCCATCTCTCTGCTGATAAACCTGGCCCTCGTCAGCCCTATTAACCTTCTCAGTACTAAACATTCTGAACATTCTGGAGCTAGCTTTTCAGGCTTTCATCACAGAGGATAACCACCTCTGTGACACATATCTCCCCTCCATGACATGTCCGGCTACCATCTTAGAACTCTGACAAAAATGGGTGAAAGCAAATGTGCTATGTTCAGGGCTACCTATTCTGTAATAGTCAATCTGCACCAAGCATCAAAGACTACTCCTCATCAGTAAAGTCATAGAAAACACAGGTGCTGATTTAATAAGCAGTTTTCACCAATTTTCTGTTTTATAACTACAGAATGTTTGCAGATTTTGAAATTGCGCAAAAGTGTGGTAAATTTTGGCATTATTAGTCTCAACAATTTTTTGAAATGTGGGCACAGCTTCGCCAAGAGGGAGCGTGGTCAAGTATGGCCCAACAAAAACATCATAATTCACAACAAAAGAGTGACATAAGTTACAACTTAGCCACAATAGATCACAAAACTAACCTATTAATCTGTTAGCAGGCTTTTGCAAAGTAATCTGAAGATAGCATGCTGTAGGAGTTAAAATACATATTTCAACGATGCCTATCTTATCAAGCTCTGTGTTGTTGTTAATTTGCTGTGATTGTTTCCGCACCAAGGCCTTATCATTGCTCAGACTACAGCACCACATGCCTGGTAGTCCAAAAAAACCTTCCTGTAATAAGCAGCTCACTGTCTATAGACATTGTTCATAGACAGTATGGTGTGGGCGGGGTTAGCTTTCTTAGCTCTGTTAAATGCTAAATCTAAAAACTCTGATTCCATCAGAACAGCTGCACCCAGTAACCTAAGTGATACATCGTTGGATTCAGGATCTCTTTGATATATTATAGTGCTCTCATATGGAGTAGCAAAAACTTGCTGACAGATTCCTTTTAACCATAGAACATCCAGATGACATTAACCACATCACAGCTCTTGATGACCATGGATGTTAGGATTAACCCCTTCACATTAGTGTGCCACTAAGGTGATTACATGACCTTCCTCACTCTATAGCCCATCTGAGAAGATGTATTACCCCCTTAGCCAGCACAGACCATTAGGAATATAAATGATTTAATTCTACCAGGAATATCTACTGTTATTTGCCCTTAAGATTGTAATGAAACTTCAGTAATCCATACATTTCCCCTACATTCTGGATATTTATTGCGAGTGGCTCTCTGCACTGACTAAGGCTGCAGTCACATGAGCGTGTAACACCAGTTAGGGCTATGCAATATTTTATCGGATCACTATCAGACCAATGTTATACTATAGCGCGATGCCAACCAGCGTTTGTTTTCATGCTGATTTAGCAGGAGAAAAAAATAGTAGCATGCTGCGAGTGATAGCTTATATTGGATGGTGCGCACCCATTCAAGTCTATGGGTGCGTGCAAAACATCGGACTGCACTCAGCTGACATCCAAAAGTCTGATTTACACTGTCACAGACAATGGAGGAGATGGAGAAACACCTGTGGCAATATTTTAATGCACACCTGAAACACATTGCTTCTTTGTGTTGCATCATGGCAAAGTCAAAAGAAATCAGCCAAGATCTCAGGAAGAGAATTGTGGACTTGCACAAATCTGGTTCATCCTTGGGTGCAATTTCCAGATACAAGAAGGTGCCTCGTTTATCTGTACAAACAAATATATGCAAATACAAGCAAGATGGGAATGTTCAGCCATCATACCGCTCATTAAGGAGATGGGTTCTGCGTACCATAGATGAACATACTTTGGTCAGACATGAGCATATCAACCCAAGAACAAACGCAAAAGACCTTGTGAAGATGCTGGTGGAAGCTGGTAATATTGTGTCATTATCCACTGTGAAATGAGTACTGTATCAACATGGGCTGAAAGGACACTGCCAGGAAGAAGCCATGACTCCAAAAGAATCATAAAAAAGCCAGATTAATGTTTGCGAATGCACACAGGAGCAAAGACCTTAATTTCTGGAGACATGTCCTGTGGTCTGACGAAACTAAAATTGAACTGGCAATAAAGACCATTGTTACGTTTGGAGGAAAAGGTCTAAGAACACCATCTCAACTGTGAAATACGGGGTGGCAGCATCATGTTGTGGGGTTGTTTTGCTGCAGGAGGAACTGGTGCACTTCACAAAATAGAAGTCATCATGAGGAAAGAATATTTTGTGTCAATACTGAAGCAACATCTGAAGAGATCAACTAGGAACTTAAAGCTTGGGCGGAAATGGGTTTCCAAATGGACAATGACCAAAAGCATATTGCCAAACTGGTTACAAAGTGGCTTAAAGAAAACAAAGTCAATGTTTTGGAGTGGCCATCACAAAGCCCTGATCTCAATCCTATTGAAAATTTATGGGCAAAGCTGAAAAGACCAGTGCAAGCAAGGTGACCTACAAACATGGCTCAGTTACACCAGTTCTGTCATGAGGAATGGGCCTAAATTCCTACCAACTATTGTGAGAAGCTTGTGGGAGGAGATCCAAAATGTTTCCCCAAGTCATACAGTTTAAGGGCAACAGTACCAAATACTAATGAAACGTATGGAAACTTTTGACTTTGCAGAAAGTAATAAAAACGCCTTAAAACTTTCTCTCTCATCATTTTGACATTTGACAAATATAAATAATTTTGGTTCCTAATTGACCTAAAACAGGAAGGTTTTATTCTGATTTCATGTCAGATAGCGAGAAAAACCTGCAGATATGTCTTTATAGAGAGTAAAGGGAAAAACCTGCAGATGTGTCTTTATAGAGAGTAAAGGGAAAAACCTGCAGATGTGTCTTTATAGAGAGTAGAGGGAAAAACCTGCAGATGTGTCTTTTTAGATAGTGGATGTAGACTTCTGATTTCAACTGTGTATAAGTACAGCATATATTTGTATTCCTTCTTTCTTTCTTTCTTTCTCTTTCTTTCTTTCTTTCCCTCTCTCTTTCTTTCCCTCTCTCTCTTTCTTTCCCTCTTTCTCTTTCTTTCTTTCCCTCTTTCTCTTTTTTCTTTCTTTCTCTTTATTTCTCTCTTTTTCTTTCCCTCTTTCTTTCTTTCGTTCATTCTTTCCCTCTTTTTCTTTCCCTCTTTCTTTTGTTCTCTTTCTTTTTCTTTCTTTCTTTCTTTCTTTTTCTTTCCCTCTTTCTTTCGTTCTTTCTTTCGTTCTTTCTTTCTCTTTCCCATAAAGCTAGGTTATATGGACTTTGCTTGTGTCCTTGTCATTTACTGTTATTACTTTGTAGAGCCTACGTCATGGTATACAACCCTCTTATGTTATGGAAGGCGCACACATTATGCAGCATTGCAGTTTATACAACAATTTGCATATGATATGGCATATACCTAACTCCACAATACCGGGCCTCAGCAATTTCACTATAATGGTCCATTAATTCTAGAATTCTGCCAGCAACATTAATCAGCTCTGTTAGGATGTGAAGATGGAATTATGGGTCAAGTCTGTCAGCAATGTCTTTTTCTTCTCCAGGCTTAAGTACGTAGAGATGGGTGATTTAAAAGGAACCTGCACAGTTTAGAGATTGTCATCTTTGGAATGAATCTATTAATTTATGTAATCTATAACTGCAATCACACGGGGCACCTTTGGGATCAGGTAAAGCATAATACTTTTGCTCCTAGTAAAGGATTTTCCTTTCATGAAGGTATAACCACAAATAAAGCTAAAGGGGGCTTTACACGCAGCGACATCGCTAGCAATGTCGCTCATGAAAGCACCCGCCCCGTCATTTGTGCGTCACGGGCAAATCGCTGCCTGTGGCGCACAATATCGCTAGTACCCGTCACACATACTTACCTTCCTAGCGACGTCGCTGTGGCCGGTGAACTGCCTCTTTTCTAAGGGGGCGGTTCGTGCGGTGTCACAGTGACGTCACACGGCAGGCGTCCAATAGAAGCGGAAGGGCGGAGAGCAGTCGCATGAGAGTCACGCCCACCTCGTTGCCAGAGGACGCAGGTACGGTGTTGTTCGTTGTTCCTGGGGTGTCACACGTAGCGATGTGTGCTGCCTCAGGAACGACAAACAACCTACGTCTTTAACGAGCAACGACATTTGGGAAATGGACAACGTGTCAATAATCAACAATTTGGTAAGTATTATACATCGTTAGCGGTCGCTCGTACGTGTCACAAGCAACGACGTCGCTAATGAGGCCGGATGTGCATCACGAATTCCGTGACCCCAACGACATTTCGTTAGTGATGTCGTTGCGTGTAACGGGGCCTTAAGAAATCACTATTACCGTTGTCTTAATTGGATGTCTAGTGGAGTCCTAAACATTATCAGTACCTCCGACCTCCATAGGGAGTACGTGATACTGCATTTAAGTGAATGGGTCTGAGTTGCAGTAATGGACACAGGTGGACGAAAAAGGTCTTAAAACTCTTTTTCATACAACCCTTTAGAATCCCATTGGTCTCTTTAGCCAGCCATTGGGTGTTTAGGTCTGTTCACTAAGAGATTAATATCAATTTTCCTTTTTTTCTATTCTCTATCATGTTACAATCCAAAAGTGACATCTGCCCCAGGTGGGCTGGAGTGGCAGTAGATTAGATATCAAGTAGGACAGGGTGGAGGAAGAGTGACAAGTGGCAAGTCGGTTGGCTGGTAGTGTGGGTCTCATGAGGAGCCAGTTTTGAATAGGGCTTGAGTAAAAGAAGACGTGGTGATGGTTTGAGGGCCAGTTAGGGAATTCTGAGGTAACCTTGTGACGCCCCTGGACTATCAGGTCGTCACAGGGTACTGCACAAACTGCCCTTCCGTGCGGTATTCCACCTCCCTCTTGGTTCTGGGTCCCTATCTTAATAGTGTTGCCTCCAACAGCAAATCAAATCCTAGATACACACTGCACCACACCCACCAGGCACACCAGTGGACGACTTGAGTGGAATAGAGTCGCCCACCTCGGGGGGGGGTCAGAGAGGGGAGGTGAGGAGTGTAGTCAGTAGAGAGAGAGGAGTACAGTGAGTAGTGAGTAGAGAGAGAGAGGAAGTCGGGAGCGGTGGCTCCTGGAGAAGCTATCTAGGTTGCAGATGGTGGTCTGGGCCTAAAGGAGTCGGACCCCCGGTCACAGGGGATTGTGGCAAGGGAAAAACCTGGTGACAGGTTCCCTTTAACCCTTTCCTGGTTCTCAAAAGACAACAATCAGCTGTTGTTTTGCTACTGAGTCAATTAATTCACAGAATCCACCACCATATTCAACAGAATCCATACTTTTGGGGACATTTGTAACAAATTTACGATATGGATCGCTACGCTCCTCTCTAATAAGGAGGAAATTCTGCATACATAAAATCTTACAGACTGACAAACACTGCGGGATTTTATCTATTTACTCTTATTTTTAGGTTTATTATTCCTATGAAATGTAATCGCTCTTCAAAGCAATTTTAGTTTTAACTTCTCATTCATCGGAAATCTTTACCGGTCTCGACCTCCTCCTCCTCGCCTGCAATCCAATAAAATATAAATGTATTTAAAATCCTGTTAAAGCTTTGCTGGTGAACATATAGCTCCCTCCTCCCGAATTTAAAATGAGTTACATGTCTAGCAATCAATGCTGTAAATCTTTAATTAATTCACTCCGAGCCCTATAGATTCAATTCGCCCTGACATTTTCATAATTTATACTGGATTTAAAAGACATACTATTATTTCAATGACTCTATGATGCCAGGAAAAATGTACGAGGGATTATGAGAACTCAAAATGACGGTATTAAACTGCACTCTATAAAGGATACTAAAGGGAATGTATCATCAGAAAGTTACCTATTGCTTAAATCAGCATCTTATGTTCAATGCATTTTGTAAAAAAACTCTTATTTATTCATATAGATAGATATATATATACACATATTTATAAATATATATATATATAAAAAATATATATATACTATATATATATATATATAATACATTATAATCCACATCAAAAACAATCAGAAATCTTGCAATTTCTACACTTGTCAATAGGCCTAAAGCGGGCTTTACACACAGCGACATCGCTAGCGATCGCACCCACCCCCATCGGTTGTGCGTCACGGGCAGATCACTGCCCGTTGCGCACAATATCGCTAGGCCCCGTCACACGGACTTACCTCCCCTGCGACATCGCTGTGGCCGGCGAACCACCTCCTTTCTAAGGGGGCGGTTCGTGCGACGTCACAGCGACGTCACACGGCAGGCGGCCAATAGAAGCGGAGGGGCGGAGAGCAGCCAAAGGAAAGACACGCCCACTTCGTTGCCGGAGGACGCAGGTACGGTGTTGTTCGTCGTTCCCGGGGTGTCACACGTAGCGATGTGTGCTGCCTCAGGAACAACGAACAACCTGCGTGCAAAAGCAGCAACATTAATCTGGATTACAACGACCGGACAACGATCAACGATAAAGTGAGTATTTTTGTTTTGGTCGTTCCTACGTGTCACAAGCAACAACATCGCTAACGAGGCCGGATGTGCGTTACGAATTCCGTGACCCCAATGACATTTTGTTAGCGATGTCGCTGCGTGTAAAGCCCGCTTAATACCAGACTTTCACTTTCCCTTCTGTACATAAGATTTTTCAGCAGTCACATTATCATCACAGACAGGTTTAAATTGAAAAGTAGCACTTCTAGATACGTCAACTCTAAAGAGTTGAGCCAGGGCCTACATTGGTATATATTCACTACTTTGGAGCATGTTCACACTGACACCATTGAACAGATGGAAACTAAAGGCCCCGTCACACGCAACGATGTATCTAACAATATATCGCCAGGGTCACGGTTTCCGTGACGCACATCTGGCATCGTTAGCGACGTCGTTGCATGTGACACCAACGATCGACCGTTAATGATGGAAAATACTCACCAAATCGTCCATCGTTGACACGTCATTCATTTTCAAAAAATTGTTGATTGTTGAGGACGCAGGTTGTTCATCGTTCCCGAGGCAGCACACATCGCTACATGTGACACCTCGGGAACGACGAACTACAGCTTACCTGCGGCCGCCGGCAATGAGGAAGGAAGGAGGTGGGCGGGATGTTACAGCCGCTCATCTCCGCCCCTCCGCTTCTATTGGGCGGCCGATAAGTGACGCCGCTGTGACGCCGCACGAACTGCCCCCTTAGAAAGGAGGCGGTTCGCCAGCCACAGCGACGTCCCTAGGCAGGTAAGTCCGTGTGATGGCTCCAAATGATATTGTACGCCATGGGCAACGATTTGGCCGTGACGCACAAACGACGGGGGCGGGTACGCTCGCTAGCGATATCGCTGCGTGTGACGGGACCTTTAGATAGGAAAAATATGAGCAAATACTCTGCAGTAAGCAAATAGTAATTGTACATACTGTATAAATGATCAAAAAAAATGTAAAAGCCATCCCATTGTAACAAGGTGTACCCCAATTGGGATGGTCCTCCTAAACTCTAGTATTAAAACCTCACCTTGTGTCAACCAACCTCAATGTAGATGGGGTCAGAGTCGGACCCAGATCTGACTACAGTAGTTTACACACCTGCCCATGGGAAGCTATGTTTAAATGCCTGGCTTAGAAAAGTGGGGGGTTCCCACCAAATCTGTGTATAGGTCTGTGTACTAGTCTGTTTATTAAAGGGGTTGCCCACTACTAAGACAACCCCTTCTGATTCCACTTGTTTGCCCCATGTAAAATAAAAAAGCCTATATTCACCTCCAGTGCTGGCTTCGTTCCAGCCTCCGTGCAACAAGAGACTCAACGGCTTTTGTATATTAAAGGGGTTGACTCATCATAACAGCTCCATTTAAATGCTCAATTAAGGCATGCAGATTTCATAGATGGAGGGTTTCTCAAAAGTAAACTCCTTCTTTGGGCCAGGGAGGAGAGCTATTGACAAGCAGTAGCTCTTGTTTTAGCACAGGTGTCCCTGCACCGCTCACCCTCCTCCCTGCAGGGAATCCAATTCACTTTCCGCCGTGGCCGGCCCACAGTACCTTGCCTGGATCACCCACTTGGGTCTCTCCTGCTTCCTTCTCCTGCGGCCTGTGCATGCCACACAGGTCATCCAGGAGTGCTCCTAGGATGTGTACACACACACCACTGCTCTTCTCTTAACGGGCTAGTGCACCATTTCTGGGAAGTACGTCTCAGCCTATCACTTAGAGGCACTGGGTAGTTAAGGTACTCTCCCACTAGGGGAGGTGCCTGATCAACATGGTTAGTTAGTTAGGGGTCTGTTCCTTAGCTAGTTAGTTGTCAGGTCGTGTCCGTGGCAGTGTATGTGACGCCCTGGACTAGCCAGGTAGTCACATACATAACAACATGTACACCCCCCCCACCCTAGACAGTAACAACAGTCAGACAAAAACCCTTGTTGCCTCCCTCCAGGGCCTGATGTCCACACCAGATGGTTGGCCCCACCCACCGAGGAGTTCACAGGCCTGGAGGCGGGAAAAGCAGTCAGTTAGAGTTTGGAGTATATCAGTTTAGGAGGTAAAAGTGAGAGGAGCAAAAGGTCTGCGTGTGCCTGGGTAGGAGCCCAGGCACTGACAGCAAGGTTGGCAGACGGTGGTGGCCGTCCGCAGGAGTTGGTGGAACTCTGCGAAGCCATAAGGACCGGGGATGGGCGGTGGCCCACCGGTACCGAACCGGGGAGCGGAGTGAAGCTAAGCACACACAGGCAGGGCCATCGGACCCCGACCATGCTTGGAGCTGCCGTCAATAGTCAAATCCGAGTGTGACAGGAACCCCAGGGGTTTCCCAACAACCAAGTCCCGACAGAAGGCAACCGCTCAACCCATGAGGATATACAGCCACCGCCACAGGCTAGAGATCCAAGGGCCAGCGCCTGCGGGCAAAACGGGCTCCTACGGCACCTATACGCCGGGGAACGGACTACCGGTGAGCAACCACAGGAGTCAGAACATTCTAAAAGGTGCAGGGAAAGACAGCCACCATCAGCCATCCGGGGAGAGCACAACAACAACACTGCAGCCGGCTGCGGGACCCATCCATCTGGCCATTTTGGTTTACCAGAGACTCTGTCAGTGATTGCCTGAGTGAGTACACCAGTGCCGTCCGGCACCGCGCCGCGCTGTCCCTGCAACCCTGCACCCCAGCCATCCAGCCTCCCCGTTACACCACCGGGCCCCGGGATCACCAACCCCCTACCCACGGAGGGGACAACATCCTAGCTGCTCCCTACCATCTCTCCCGGGATCCCCGTTACCAGCAGCGGTACTGCCATCATCACCACATCCCGTGGGTGGCGTCACGAACAATCTCCCTAACCAAACCATCCCTTTTCACTCACAGGTGAGGAGCGCTGCTCGAGTCCCCGGGTCCAGCCCACCGCTCGAGCCACCGAGCAGCAGCAGCAGAAGCCCCGGACCTGAGCGTGGCGAGCGCGTCCCCTCCGCCCGCGACATGTACAGTGTCCCATTCCTATTTCTTGGCCCTGTTGGTACCTCGATGCTTGTCCATCCTGATCGTGCTATCAGCCTCAGCTGATACGGTGATCTCCGTCTACACTAGTGACTCTGCCTGTCCATCCTGGCCATACTATCAGGTTCAGCTGTCCCAGTGGCCCCTGTCTACATTAGCAACTTTGCCTGTCCATCCAGGTTGTGCTATCAGCCTTAGCTGTCCCAGTGGCTCTCGTCTACTCTAGTGACTCTGCCTGTCCATCCTGGCCGTACTATGACCCTCAGTAGTCCCGGTGACCACCGTCTACATGAGTGACTTAGCTTCACTCCCCGGTTCGGTACCGGTAGGCCACTGCCCAGCCCCGGTCCTTACGGCTTCGCAGAGTTCCACCAACTCCTGCAGACGGCCACCATCCTGGTCGTACTATCAGCCTCAGAAGTCCTAGTGGCCCGCGTCTACACCAGTGACTCTGCCTGTCCAACATGGCCGTACTGCCTGATTTAGCCATCCCGGCTGCACCTGCTACACTAGTGACTCTGTCTGTTTGGGCCATACTATCTTGTTCAGCCATCCTGGTGGTCTCTGTCTACCCTAGAGACTCTGCCTGTCTAAACCTGTGTCCGTCCTTGCCCTGGGGTCAGCTGCCACAGACCTGGTCACTGCCCTGTGAGTGGCACCTGGCGCCTGCTTTGCGGTGAGTGCTTACTCAAGCCCCTCGCTCTCAAGGGTAAGCCCGGTGGTCCCACATTTTTTATACAATTTTAAATCTTTTATTTATAAGTGAAATGCAAGTCGTCAGAAACATAATGTGCTGTGTGATAAGCACATACAGTGTCATGGCACGCCGCGGTTTGCTCGGCTCATTGTCTTCTTACATGTGTTCAGGAAGCGACACACTTCTGCAGCCTCAATGGATTTGCTTGACGTAAACGACATTGCACATTTTTTTGCAGATGGTGGAAATTGTAAAGACTTGTAAATGGCTCTGATCCTTTGAGGATTGCATATTACACAAATAATTAACACAGCAGCACTCAGGCTGACGTTGTGTCCCATAAATCCGTCATATGCTCAGCTGTGTACATGGCACATGCAGTATTAAACCGTCAGTGATTCCGAGAGCGCTCAACTATGCAAAGAGTATTTTATCTGACAGAGTTTATTGATAGCGAGAAACTTCTCTTTTAGAAATGTGTCGTAACGCTGCTCGTCCTGTAATGTGTTCTAGGATGTATTTCTGCTCTTAAATCTTCATATTCATAGTGTACCGTGGCACTGGGTGGGAGTCGTGGGCGAGGTGCAGTTCTCTTACGCCCCGGCACGCTACAAGAAAGATGGTTCCTGGCTTGGTGTGTGGACTTGTGTCGTGGTGGTGTTACTCCTTTACGTTGACCTCGGCTGGCCAGGACCAAATGTTAACCAGTTCACTGAAGGAGGCCAACAGTTCTTTGAAAATGTTTCTTTACTTAACAGCCATTTGATGACAACTATATACATGAGATAGAAAGCACATAGCTTCTCACACATTTCTTTCCCAAGGCAGAGTATCTCCATAACCAGTCTCTCTACTCTGTCCATCTCATTTGTTTCTGTCCTCGGTAGTCCTGGTTGTTTCACCACCACCCAGCTCAACTGTCACACTAGGTAATGGGGAGTGCCACGTGAGTGGCGAAAGGTAAGGTAAGGAAACCCCTGCATCTATGGAAGGGGAAATGGTGACCCTTGACCAAACCTACTGCTGGTCAATGGGGTCCCTCACCACTCTAGATAGGTTCCACACCTATGTGCCGAGTCGGATACCTGACCCTAGGTAGCCCTAGTGCAGGACCCTAAGTAGGGAACGGGTGGAATGAGCGCTTTCGTCAACCCCACTAAACGGTAAAGGAAGACATAAGGAGGACACAAAGGGAAAAGTGCATAAACCATACCTCCCAACCGTCCCGGATACAGCGGGACTGTACCGGATTTCAGCGGGTGTCCCGGTGTCACGATCGTGAGGCTTTTTGTCCCGCCCGTGGCTCCGTCCACCCGCTCTCTCCCCGTCTGACTTTCTCCCCCTCCTAATGCACATGAGCAGAGCAGAGCAGAGCCGAGCGCTGCTTCACTGTTCTGGCTGCCGCTGTTATGGGTGGGCGGCAGCTGCACTCTGGCTGCCGGCACTTTAAATCTGCAGCTCAGCGTGCACTCACTGCTCACTGCTGGGCTGTTTGTGTACGGAAGTGCATCTGTGGGCGGAGCCACTGAGCAACATGCTGAGCTCTGTCCACAGATAAAGAGACTGCAGGAAGAGGAGCTGAACACCAAGGAACGCTGTATGTGACCCCCCACCTACCCAAAGCTGTATGCCCCAGCCCCCTCCTCACCAGAGCTATATGCCTCCAGCCACCCCCCTCACCACATCTGTATGGCCCCCTCACCAAATTTGTATGCCCCCCCACCAGATCTATATGCCCCCCCAGCACACCCCAGCTCTGTATGCCTCCAGCCCCCTCCCACCAGATATGTATGCCCCAGCAGCCCTCTCCTCACCAGAGCTATACTACTTATCCACAGATGGCACAGCAAGCTTCAGCAACGATAATACAGATGAGTACAAGCAACCTGATTGCAACTAGAGCTAGAATTAAATGAATAATATCACCAGCACCAGTCCAGGAAATATGGGAGTATTTTGGCACCAGGAGAATACTGATAATTAGCAGCTGGGCAGAAGTAGAGCTCCTGATCGGTCCAAATGGGGAAAAGATGAAAATCCAGCAGAAACGCTACCTATTAGAATGAATACTAACAGCAGGAACAATGGAAAGTTAGGGAGCATTCTGCACAGCCAAACACTGTGACCTTCTATTGCCAGAAACCACATGACTCTCTGTCACCCATGACACATCCCTGACATCAACATCACAGTATAGTTAGTGAGATGCATCTTTCCCTGGCTGGACTTTATGTTCAAGGTCTCTGACAGTTATGGAACTCTAACCTGGGACACCCACTTCATCACATGTTCTATTTCATCCTGGTTCATTATCTTTAAGAGTTGCATACTGCTTAGGATCATAGGTCACACGTTTCTTCAGTCAGTCCACTGACCCAACTCCAATAGATCACTCTGTGTCTCAGTCACCTCACTCTGCTTCTATATTCCGGATCACACTATCTCATGCTCGTCTCTTATCACTTCAGGGACACCCACGTCATGTGATCTTGTTGTCATGCTGGACACAAAGGAGGGTAACTGAATGGGGAGCCCTGCACTGGCCCTCAGACTAAATGTACCTTGAGCTTTCTGTCAACCCAGAGGTATACTTAAAGATAGTGAGGTCTGGGTCCCCAGCGCCTCCCTAATTCCTGTGCAGGACCTGGTGTAACTCCCTCTACAACTACCAACCAGGAGGCGGACCCTGACAGTGGTCACAAAACCCCCCGCTACTAAATAAGACAGACAAGGGATAACAACCAAACTTATGCACACCATGAACAAATACCAGGGGGACCACAAAAAAGTGTACATGAGGTAAACAAGGTAAGGGGAAACCAAACAATGGGGAAAAACCACACCAAACAACAAAAGACAGCAGCAGCAGAAAACAACTCCTTCACGCTCCAGACCAAGCACCAGAATGAATTCTGAATAACCGGCACCGTCTGCTGGGTGCAGAGGGTATTTATCCCGTTAGGAAGTGGTTATAAGTGAATACACCTGAGTCGAGGTAATGAGCCTGATCCTAGCTAGAAAACTGACTGCCAAAAGTAAAAAACACATTTAATTTGTATAGTCTCAAATGGTACAAAAGAGACTTCGGACCTGAGCCTGTCACTAACCTCCAAGAGAGACAATCGTGACACTTGTCAACTACCCAGACCCTAGGTCTAAGTCTGTCACATGCTGGGCCCTATCTGATCTTCTTTCAGGAAACTGTCCTCTGTCCTTGCACTAACTCCTCCCACTCTGGGCTAGTCCCAAATGTTAACTGTTTCTTGCCCTGCTGTCTTGGCAGGAGATATTCAACACTTATCACCTTTTTTTTTGCAGGTAAATACATGCCGATATGCACATTTTAGCACTCGGAGCTGCACAGTTCGTCACTATAACTCTTTTTCAGTAGGAACAGATTGCATTTAAAGAAGATAACTAGTGGCCATAAAATTCAAACCATATCTTTTGTCTTCCTTAAAAACACCATTATGTAACCTGGAAGACTTTTTTCACTTTATGTTCTTCTTTTTGCAGATGAAGAGATGGCAGCTTTACAGTCTTCATTCTGTGCACTGCTCACTATATTATAAGGCCATCTCTCTGCCCAGCGCCATGCATGCTAATAAGAGCCATATTATAATGGTAATTGATAGAACGGCGAGGAGACGGACTGCCGGGGGCAAATTCTTCACACTCGTGACTGTGATTGAGTTATAGATTCAGGAATTAAAGGAAACGAGCCAGGTTATGATATTTAAAATATTGAGATATGCCACAAGTGTCAGGGGGCTGGACCCCTAGAGACCTCGCACCACTAGAAACGTGTATTATATGGGTTAAACAAGTGTGTTGGGTGCATGTTCTGCCAACTGAGCAGAGGTCACTGTGCAGAGCAGGGGAGGAGGTGAGCTGTGACCATCACCCGTGATAATAAAACACATAAAAAAAAAATATATGCTTATCTTAAAAAACTTAAACAATAGATTATTTTCTGATGATACAGTGCCTTTAAGAAAATATAGACTGTTATTCAATTGACTGTTAAAGGGAATCTGTCAGCAGGATTTCACCCACCAAACTATTTATATGTGCATGTCGCGCTTTCAAAGACAAGTCCAGCAATAACTTTACTTAGCCAGTCCGTTCTTCCATTACTGAGAAATCTGCAATTGATTTGTTATGCAAATGAGGCTGAATAGCTATTTGTAGATATGAAGCCTCCGTCACTCCAGCTCTATTCCATACCCAGCACTGCCACCTTCTGCTTGATTGACAGCCTCTATACCTTTGATAGAGGTTACCTACTACTTTGACACTGAAGGCCTGTTCTTAGGATAGGTCTTCAATGTATGATTGGCCGGGGTCTGATACCCGGCACCTCCGCCGATCGGCTGTTTTTGGTGCTGGTGGCAGCAGCAGGAAATGCTAAGTTCCAGAGTTGCCCCGTCTTCTGATAGCGGCTGCTGCTGGGTTCTGCACATCCGCTTCCTATTGATTTGAATGGATGGCAGATGTAGAGTATCCGGCCATAGACAGAGCAGCTCTGGAACTGAGCATTTTTGGTTGCCTGCTGCCACCAACCGCACTGAGAACTGCTGATCGGTGGGGGGTGCCGGGTGTAGGACCCTGACCTATCATTGATCACCTATTCTAGGTACGGGCCATCAGTGTTAAAGTAGTGGACAACCTCTTTAACTGCAGGAAAAGAAGAAGTTAGTCAAGGAGGAGGCAGTGCTAGGCGGGGAATAGAGCTGCACTGACGGAGGCTTCAGATCTACAAATAGCTTTTCAACCTCATTTGCATATCAACTCAAATGCTGATTTCTCAGTAATAGAAGCACGGACCAGCCATATAAAGCTATTGCTGGATTTGTCTTTAAAAGAGCTACAAGAATATATAAATAGTTTGGGAGGTGAAATCCTGTTGACAGATTCCCTTTAAGAAATTTGTGATGGTGGGATATTGTGGGTCATGTACCATTTTGTGTGGGTTCATGTTTAGGCGTGGTTCACTGTCCATTATTTGTACTGATTATGTGTACATTCTATTGTCTGTAGATAATCACCCCCTATAGTGCAAGGTTATAGCTTCTCCGTCCCTGCTTGTGGGGGGAGGTGGGCCTAGAGACCTTTTTGCTTACCTGGGGCACTCAGTCTGGATGAGCAGGAGAAGAGAGAGGGAGTCTGTTACTTGAAGAGAGAAGGATTGATCCTCTGGAAGAAACTGGCTTCTCAGAGAGGCCTGGACATTTATCACTTACCAGAATATATTTGTGTTACTGGACTAATTTTACCCTCTGCTTTCTGGATTATTTGATGGACAGTCTGGATTGCTTGGAATAAATACGCTTTGAATTGCTCACTCATGTCTCGCTCTGTTGATTGTGTGATATGGGAAAAGGACCCCGTGACAAAATTATTAGTCCTGTTTTTCTAGTTGGAACCTTGCAGCTACTCAATTTGCACATATGGTACAGTATATCTGGCCTTATGTAATCCTGTCTGGGTTACAAGTACAATGTATGTGTTCTCCTTTGGCCTGGTGATGGCGCTCTTGTGTGGCTTATGTTTCGGCCGCTAATAATCTCATCTATTCTTGTGATTTGAAGTTCCCGTTCTCCTTATTACGTGATATTACATCTAGCCTGCGGTATTCTTTGTGTTATCTGTTGTACACACATTACGCTGCATGGAATTCTGCCGTAACATAAGAACATTCAGTAACGAACATTATTGATATTTTCTCCAATAATATCAGTTTTACGCAGGCAACAATTTCTTGCAGTTTTAATTTTAGACTAAAACTTTTCTGCTCCTGGATGTGAGACGACTCTTTGCAATGAGATTGACTGAAGCACATGTTCATGCTTTATTAAAGGGGAACTGAGCTTTAAAAATAAAGATTAAATCTGTATACAAACTATATACAGTTTGCTAGACTGCTCCAAAGGAACAATTAAAGGTGGTAGCCTTAGTTTATATTGGGAAAACCTTTGAAAGGTTCCTTTTAAAACAGAGAAATTGTCATATTTTATGATCTTTACAGAAGACTTTACAGCAGTCTCATTATCATCACAGACCAAATTACAGTGAAAGGTAACATGTTTATATACTATAGATAACAATTTTAATTTGTTTATTTTTTTTTATCCCATATTAATCTTGAGTTCCCCCTTAACCCTCTAATTTAGAAACTTATAGGGCAGAGGATCTTCTGTACTGAAGTCCAAGGAGGTTTTAGGTCACCCAATGGCTATCTGTGATGCTAGCTATGGGGAAGTACCAAGTGAAAGGGAAGGGAAACCCTGTGTCTATGGAAAAAGGAGATAGTGACCCCTGACCAAATCTACCACTGGGCCTTGGTTTCCCTCACCACCCTAGATATGTGTCACGCTCCCCGGGTCCCCTGTCACGCTCCCCGGGTCCCCTGCCATGCTCTCCGGCTCACCTGCCTCGCTCCCCGACTCCTCTGCCAGGCGTCCCCCGCTCCACGGCCTCCATGCTCCAGCGCCTGCGGTCCCCAGGCGGCCCGGTCCCCGCTCCCGGCGCCCGTCGGCATCCCTGCCTCAGCCCGGCTCTCCTGCCTCCTGTTCACCGCTTCCTGCTCTGGCTTCTGGCACCCGGGCCTCGCGCATGCGCATTAGG
>NC_134363.1:138133479-138140979 GCF_048569485.1 Anomaloglossus baeobatrachus | reverse complement strand
TAAAAAGGACACTGTAATATTGCACAGTAAGTATCAAAAAGAGAAAAAAAATTCTCAAATCCAGCTCACCAGTAATCTATGAAGTCCAAGAATGGTGCAAGGAAGATGAATCACGGCCATGACACTAGGATATACAAAAAAAAAAAAAAAAGGAATCCAGCACGACATCCAATGGATAAAAATCTTCTGTTTGCTTTATTAATCCATGTTAAAAAGTGAAGTTAAAATACAGACAAGGGACGCGTTTCGGAATATACTTCCTTATTCACAATCCTATAAGTATAAATCCTATAAGTATATTCCGAAACGCGTCCCTTGTCTGTATTTTAACTTCACTTTTTAACATGCATTAATAACGCAAACAGAAGATTTTTATCCATTGGATGTCGTGCTGGATTCCTTTTTTTTTTTTTTTTTGTATATCCCAATATTGCACAGTAGTATACATAATGAGAGAAGACACTATGTAATAATGCATGGTATAATACATTGTGATATATAACAAGGGAGGACACTATGTAATGATGCATGGTATAATACATTGTAATACATAACAAGAGAGGACACTATGTAATGATGCATGATATAATACATTGTAATACATAACAAGGGAGGACACTATGTAATGATGCATGATAAAATATATTTTAATACATAACAAGGGAGGACACTATGTAGTGATGCATGGTATAATACTGTAAATTGTAATACATAATAAGGGAGGACACTATGTTATGATGCATGGTATAATACATTGAAATACATAACAAGGGAGGACAATATGTAATGATGCATGATATAATACATTGTGATACATAACAAGGGAGGACACTATGTAATGATGCATGGTATAATACATTGTAATACATAACTAGGGAGGACACTATGTAATGATGCATGGTATAATACTGTAAATTGTAATACATAATAAGGGAGGACACTATGTTATGATGCATGGTATAATACATTGAAATACATAACAAGGGAGGACAATATGTATTGATGCATGGTATAATACATTGAAATACATAACAAGGGAGGACACTATGTAATGATGCATGGTATAATACATTGCAATACATAACAAGGGAGGACACTATGTAATGATGCATGGTATAATACATTGTAATACATAACAAGGGAGGAGACTATGTAATGATGCATGGTATAATACATTGTAATACATAACAAGGGAGGACACTATGTAATGATGCATGGTATAATACATTGTAATACATAACTAGCGAGGACACTATGTAATGATGCATGGTATAATACTGTAAATTGTAATACATAATAAGGGAGGACACTATGTAATGATGCATGGTATAATACATTGAAATACATAACAAGGGAGGACACTATGTAATGATGCATGATATAATACATTGTGATACATAACAAGGGAGGACACTATGTAATGATGAATGGTATAATACATTGTAACACATAACTAGGGAGGACACTATGTAATGATGCATGGTATAATACTGTAAATTGTAATACATAATAAGGGAGGACACTATGTTATGATGCATGGTATAATACATTGAAATACATAACAAGGGAGGACAATATGTATTGATGCATGGTATAATACATTGAAATACATAACAAGGGAGGACACTATGTTATGATGCATGGTATAATACATTGCAATACATAACAAGGGAGGACACTATGTAATGATGCATGGTATAATACATTGTAATACATAACAAGGGAGGAGACTATGTAATGATGCATGGTATAATACATTGTAATACATAACAAGGGAGGACACTATGTAATGATGCATGGTATAATACATTGAAATACATAACAAGGGAGGACACTATGTTATGATGCATGGTATAATACATTGCAATACATAACAAGGGAGGACACTATGTAATGATGCATGGTATAATACATTGTAATACATAACAAGGGAGGAGACTATGTAATGATGCATGGTATAATACATTGAAATACATAACAAGGGAGGACACAATGTAATGATGCATGGTATAATACATTGCAATACATAACAAGGGAGGACACTATGTAATGATGCATGGTATAATACATTGTAATACATAACAAGGGAGGAGACTATGTAATGATGCATGGTATAATACATTGTAATACATAACAAGGGAGGACACTATGTAATGATGCATGGTATAATACATTGTAATACATAACTAGGGAGGACACTATGTAATGATGCATGGTATAATACTGTAAATTGTAATACATAATAAGGGAGGACACTATGTAATGATGCATGGTATAATACATTGAAATACATAACAAGGGAGGACACTATGTAATGATGCATGATATAATACATTGTGATACATAACAAGGGAGGACACTATGTAATGATGCATGGTATAATACATTGTAATACATAACAAGGGAGGAGACTATGTAATGATGCATGGTATAATACATTGTAATACATAACTAGGGAGGACACTATGTAATGATGCATGGTATAATACTGTAAATTGTAATACATAATAAGGGAGGACACTATGTAATGATGCATTGTATAATACATTGAAATACATAACAAGGGAGGACACTATGTAATGATGCATGATATAATACATTGTGATACATAACAAGGGAGGACACTATGTAATGATGAATGGTATAATACATTGTAATACATAACTAGGGAGGACACTATGTAATGATGCATGGTATAATACTGTAAATTGTAATACATAATAAGGGAGGACACTATGTTATGATGCATGGTATAATACATTGAAATACATAACAAGGGAGGACAATATGTATTGATGCATGGTATAATACATTGCAATACATAACAAGGGAGGACACTATGTAATGATGCATGGTATAATACATTGTAATACATAACAAGGGAGGAGACTATGTAATGATGCATGGTATAATACATTGTAATACATAACAAGGGAGGACACTATGTAATGATGCATGGTATAATACATTGAAATACATAACAAGGGAGGACACTATGTTATGATGCATGGTATAATACATTGCAATACATAACAAGGGAGGACACTATGTAATGATGCATGGTATAATACATTGTAATACATAACAAGGGAGGAGACTATGTAATGCTGCATGGTATAATACATTGAAATACATAACAAGGGAGGACACTATGTAATGATGCATGGTATAATACATTGCAATACATAACAAGGGAGGACACTATGTAATGATGCATGGTATAATACATTGTAAAACATAACAAGGGAGGAGACTATGTAATGATGCATGGTATAATACATTGTAATACATAACAAGGGAGGACACTATGTAATGATGCATGGTATAATACATTGTAATACATAACTAGGGAGGACACTATGTAATGATGCATGGTATAATACATTGGATTACATAACAAGAGCGACACTATGTAATGATGCATGGTATAATACATTGCAATACATAACAAGGGAGGACACTATGTAATGATGCATGGTATAATACATTGCAATACATAACAAGGGAGGACACTATGTAATGATGCATGGTATAATACTGTACATTGTAATACATAACAAGGGAGGACACTATGTAATGATGCATGGTATAATACATTGTAATACATAACTAGGGAGGACACTATGTAATGATGCATGGTATAATACTGTAAATTGTAATACATAATAAGGGAGGACACTATGTTATGATGCATGGTATAATACATTGAAATACATAACAAGGGAGGACAATATGTATTGATGCATGGTATAATACATTGAAATACATAACAAGGGAGGACACTATGTAATGATGCATGGTATAATACATTGCAATACATAACAAGGGAGGACACTATGTAATGATGCATGGTATAATACATTGTAATACATAACAAGGGAGGAGACTATGTAATGATGCATGGTATAATACATTGTAATACATAACAAGGGAGGACACTATGTAATGATGCATGGTATAATACATTGTAATACATAACTTGGGAGGACACTATGTAATGATGCATGGTATAATACTGTAAATTGTAATACATAATAAGGGAGGACACTATGTAATGATGCATGGTATAATACATTGAAATACATAACAAGGGAGGACACTATGTAATGATGCATGATATAATACCTTGTGATACATAACAAGGGAGGACACTATGTAATGATGAATGGTATAATACATTGTAATACATAACTAGGGAGGACACTATGTAATGATGCATGGTATAATACTGTAAATTGTAATACATAATAAGGGAGGACACTATGTTATGATGCATGGTATAATACATTGAAATACATAACAAGGGAGGACAATATGTATTGATGCATGGTATAATACATTGAAATACATAACAAGGGAGGACACTATGTTATGATGCATGGTATAATACATTGCAATACATAACAAGGGAGGACACTATGTAATGATGCATGGTATAATACATTGTAATACATAACAAGGGAGGAGACTATGTAATGATGCATGGTATAATACATTGTAATACATAACAAGGGAGGACACTATGTAATGATGCATGGTATAATACATTGAAATACATAACAAGGTAGGACACTATGTTATGATGCATGGTATAATACATTGCAATACATAACAAGGGAGGACACTATGTAATGATGCATGGTATAATACATTGTAATACATAACAAGGGAGGAGACTATGTAATGATGCATGGTATAATACATTGTAATACATAACTAGGGAGGACACTATGTAATGATGCATGGTATAATACTGTAAATTGTAATACATAATAAGGGAGGACACTATGTAATGATGCATGGTATAATACATTGAAATACATAACAAGGGAGGACACTATGTAATGATGCATGATATAATACATTGTGATACATAACAAGGGAGGACACTATGTAATGATGCATGGTATAATACATTGGATTACATAACAAGAGCGACACTATGTAATGATGCATGGTATAATACATTGCAATACATAACAAGGGAGGACACTATGTAATGATGCATGGTATAATACATTGCAATACATAACAAGGGAGGACACTATGTAATGATGCATGGTATAATACTGTACATTGTAATACATAACAAGGGAGGACACTATGTAATGATGCATGGTATAATACATTGTAATACATAACTAGGGAGGACACTATGTAATGATGCATGGTATAATACTGTAAATTGTAATACATAATAAGGGAGGACACTATGTTATGGTGCATGGTATAATACATTGAAATACATAACAAGGGAGGACAATATGTATTGATGCATGGTATAATACATTGAAATACATAACAAGGGAGGACACTATGTAATGATGCATGGTATAATACATTGCAATACATAACAAGGGAGGACACTATGTAATGATGTATGGTATAATACATTGTAATACATAACAAGGGAGGAGACTATGTAATGATGCATGGTATAATACATTGTAATACATAACAATGGAGGACACTATGTAATGATGCATGGTATAATACATTGTAATACATAACTAGGGAGGACACTATGTAATGATGCATGGTATAATACTGTAAATTGTAATACATAATAAGGGAGGACACTATGTAATGATGCATGGTATAATACATTGAAATACATAACAAGGGAGGACACTATGTAATGATGCATGGTATAATACATTGCAATACATAACAAGGGAGGACACTATGTAATGATGCATGGTATAATACATTGTAATACATAACAAGGGAGGAGACTATGTAATGATGCATGGTATAATACATTGTAATACATAACAAGGGACGACACTATGTAATGATGCATGGTATAATACATTGTAATACATAACTTGGGAGGACACTATGTAATGATGCATGGTATAATACTGTAAATTGTAATACATAATAAGGGAGGACACTATGTAATGATGCATGGTATAATACATTGAAATACATAACAAGGGAGGACACTATGTAATGATGCATGATATAATACATTGTGATACATAACAAGGGAGGACACTATGTAATGATGAATGGTATAATACATTGTAATACATAACTAGGGAGGACACTATGTAATGATGCATGGTATAATACTGTAAATTGTAATACATAATAAGGGAGGACACTATGTTATGATGCATGGTATAATACATTGAAATACATAACAAGGGAGGACAATATGTATTGATGCATGGTATAATACATTGAAATACATAACAAGGGAGGACACTATGTTATGATGCATGGTATAATACATTGCAATACATAACAAGGGAGGACACTATGTAATGATGCATGGTATAATACATTGTAATACATAACAAGGGAGGAGACTATGTAATGATGCATGGTATAATACATTGTAATACATAACAAGGGAGGACACTATGTAATGATGCATGGTATAATACATTGAAATACATAACAAGGTAGGACACTATGTTATGATGCATGGTATAATACATTGCAATACATAACAAGGGAGGACACTATGTAATGATGCATGGTATAATACATTGTAATACATAACAAGGGAGGAGACTATGTAATGATGCATGGTATAATACATTGTAATACATAACTAGGGAGGACACTATGTAATGATGCATGGTATAATACTGTAAATTGTAATACATAATAAGGGAGGACACTATGTAATGATGCATGGTATAATACATTGAAATACATAACAAGGGAGGACACTATGTAATGATGCATGATATAATACATTGTGATACATAACAAGGGAGGACACTATGTAATGATGCATGGTATAATACATTGGATTACATAACAAGAGCGACACTATGTAATGATGCATGGTATAATACATTGCAATACATAACAAGGGAGGACACTATGTAATGATGCATGGTATAATACATTGCAATACATAACAAGGGAGGACACTATGTAATGATGCATGGTATAATACTGTACATTGTAATACATAACAAGGGAGGACACTATGTAATGATGCATGGTATAATACATTGTAATACATAACTAGGGAGGACACTATGTAATGATGCATGGTATAATACTGTAAATTGTAATACATAATAAGGGAGGACACTATGTTATGGTGCATGGTATAATACATTGAAATACATAACAAGGGAGGACAATATGTATTGATGCATGGTATAATACATTGAAATACATAACAAGGGAGGACACTATGTAATGATGCATGGTATAATACATTGCAATACATAACAAGGGAGGACACTATGTAATGATGTATGGTATAATACATTGTAATACATAACAAGGGAGGAGACTATGTAATGATGCATGGTATAATACATTGTAATACATAACAAGGGAGGACACTATGTAATGATGCATGGTATAATACATTGTAATACATAACTAGGGAGGACACTATGTAATGATGCATGGTATAATACTGTAAATTGTAATACATAATAAGGGAGGACACTATGTAATGATGCATGGTATAATACATTGAAATACATAACAAGGGAGGACACTATGTAATGATGCATGATA